>NC_074713.1:17156189-17456189 GCF_947242115.1 Biomphalaria glabrata | reverse complement strand
CTAACTATGTAATATTAGCCTAACATATTTTTCATGATAATGTAATTGACTTGATCCATTACCATTTTTTCTGGTGGGCTTCAGTCCTGTATGCATTGACCTACTAAGTGATTAACAAACAACAGAGCCTTATACTTCATAAAGTAACATAGAATTCGCACTGTTCGAACATATTAGGTCATAATAAAATAATTTAAAATGATAAATGTTGCATATGGTAATGCCAGGGCCAATTTGGACACCCAGTCTGCCCCTGATCCCATAATGAAGTCAAACCGTAAAAGACACCTATTTAAATAGTTTTTGAAAATTAGTTTTCTATCAATTATTCTACTGCTTATAAATTTGATACATACAATCCATACAGAAAAAAACTAAAAATCCATCTAATTGCTGTGCATGGAAGGAGTTTCCTCATAGTGACAGGTTATGGATTTATTAGAAAGTTGCAGTTGTTGGATTTTTCTATTTCATTGTGACCACTTTGAAGTTTTATTAATTATTTTTTTATGTTCCTTATTAATCTTAATTTATATTCTACTTGTTTTCTATAACGTTACTTACTAAACTTACCAGCAAAAATCTTAGAATTATATTCTCATTAAATCTATTTTAAAAAATCATTTGTACCCCTAGAGATTTTCTTTGTGTGATTGATTGGAAAGTTTCAAAGAAACCCAGACCTACTATTAAAGACACATACGATGACCCACTGCAGATTGTGGCATACATTGGTGCCATCAATGCTAATGATGAGTATGTTCGAAAGGTAAGATCATGATAGATTTGTTTTAAGTCTTGTTCGCAAAGAAGTTTTTATTATTTGAATCATTTAGTTTCAATTGTTTGAAAGGAAGTTAGTTATGTTCTTCTTGCTCTGATCAATTCAGTTTGGACAAATCAACCATGGAATGATTGTGATAGCATATCCTGATGGACAGCCATCTCATGTTCACATTATGGACAAGGCAACAAATAAAGATTATTGGAGAACATGGACTGATCGCCTGTATGACTTCTACCAGTTGACCTACACTGAAAAGTTTGGCCAAAAGATAGACAAAGCCACCAATAATGAACTGTCTCAAAAGTCAGCGTCATGAAATCTATGTTTGTGAAGTTATTAAGATGTTGAATAGGCTTGTACATTATACTTGTATATTATGTACATTTAAATACTTGTTAAAACAAACAAGTACTGTGTGACATGGACTAAATCCTGTTGCTCTCAATATGATCAGGCAGATTCTTAGTTCCTTAGTAAGCATAACATTGTTAATGTATAAGCACAGATGTCCACAATTATTATTTTTTTTACTTTATCAAGTAGATTATCTCTTCAACATAAAAAAAAATAAAATAATGAGACGAAGAAGAAAAAAAAAATAATTAGAATTGAAAAAAATGAATGTTTTAAAAATATACTAGAATTAATAGTTCTGGCTTTAAGAAAAAAACAGGTGTTTTTTTTCTATATGCTTAAAATAATATCTATGTGTTATTAAAGAGAGTTCATTCTCAAAATCAGAATCAGAGGATAGATTGCTGAAAAAAGCAACTCGATGATATATTCAGTTTTTTGGAGTTTTTTTTTTTTAGATTTGCAATGACTAAAATTTAGGAAAGGTAATTATGTTAAATCATCATTTGAAGGACCTATACCTGTGTGTGCAATGAATTCTTAATGTCTTTTTGAATAATATTTCTTAATTGAAATTGACTTTTTATAGGCATCACAAACATTGTACAATCTGCCAGTTAAACATAAAATGAAGAAATAATTTTGGCCTGTTCATACTTGACCATGGCATTTCTCTCTGCATTTATTTTACCTAATAGAGCATTTGAAAATGGCATTAATAACATTTTACTCTATATGCTGCTCGTGTACACTAGTTAATTAAAAGTGAAGTGTACATTATATCACATCATTAATTTTTTAGGACAGTTTAAAGGCATTACAAATTGTTTTTAATGGCTGGGTATATATGCTATATATATTTTGAACTCAATATTTTAGTAAAATGTTGATTAGAATCTGTATGATATTGTTTTTGTTTGTAATTTTTTTTTTTTTAATTTATTTTATAAACTTGGTATAATATGTCAACTTTACTATTATCGAATGATGTAATCCTAAAATGTCTTTTTTTAATAGTGCATTTATGTGCATTTCAAACATTGGTGTGACATCTAATTTAAAAGATACTTATCTCTTGTGTAAGCTAGCTTGTTTTATTATGGAGACCTTTGCCCATTTTAGTCATGAGTAGATATTGACTTTTTATAGAAGTTTTTGTGCATTTCAAATAGTCATGAGTAGATATAATTTATTTTTGTAATTAATCCTATAATGAAAAGTTTTGTGTACGTCAAACAGCAACGCTGTCATTGTTTATGCATTTCAAACTTGTATAAATATTGCCAAGAATCACAATATTTTAGACAAGGGCATTTGATTTTATGTTAAATGTAACTGATTTGGTTACAATGTTTATAAATATATTTTGTTTTTCTTTACTTCAATACATTGAAATTAGTGGAGAATTGTTATTGGAAAATAAAAATAAGTTTAAAATGTTCTCATTTCTTGATATTGGAGTCAAATATTCTGTCAGTGAATGATACCTTGGGGTGAACTATTTTGTTTGCTACCAAAAAGAAACAAACAAATATTAAAGTGACTTTAAATTGATTTTTAATTTCAACATTGGAAAGAAAGGCCAGAAATCTATTCATTGTTGCAACACATAATATTTTGTGACATGAAAATCTTTAAAAAACTTTTATTTTTGCATTGTGCAAACCAAAAATGCACCCCATGCAATTATAGTTTGTTACTTTTGACAAACTTGTTTATCTTACAAAGTGTTTGTGTGTGTCTTGCTATACAGTTTATAATTATGAAACTTTCAGTCAAAATAAAACAACATTCACTCTAATTATTATTATTATTATACACTAGGAAGTGAAGATTTAGAAAGACTCCATTATTGCTTTTATCCAATACTAATGCAAATGTAGGGCTTGGCTTCTAAACCTGGGGATCTTGGTGAAAACTGGGGTTTTGAAATTCAGGAATTTTAGGGTGCCCATGAGTCCACCCAACTCTAATAGGTACCTGACTTTAGTTGGGGAAAGTAAAGGCGGTTGGTCATTGTGCTGGCCACATGACAATCTGCTCATTAACCATTGGCCACAGAAACAGATGCACAGAAACAGATGACCTTAACATCATCTGCTTCCATAGACTGCAAGGTCTAATAGGGAAACTTTAATGCAGATGTGCATTTATGTAATGTATAAAATATTCCAATATGTACATAATCCCAAACAGGTGTTCATTGCTAGACAAAGTGAATTATTAAACACTCAAAAATGAATTGACTGAGAATCAAATGTTATTAATATATGACTAACTATAGACCTACAGAATATTTTCTGTTTCAAATGTAGAAATAGTTGTAATCACAGCACGAATATAATTATCACAATTATAATTATATCACAGCTTGAAATAGAAATAAAATACAAGTAATAGCAGCATGATTATATATTTCAAGGTTGAGATTACTAATGAAGTGATGCTAAATATATTAGTTGAGATTACCATCATCTGTATTTATTAGGGTGTTTTTGTGCTTAACAATTTGAACTTGTCAATATCAAAAAAGTAAATTATAGATATTTATTAATACTAATAGATATTTGGTGACATCAAATTTGTCTTATTTCATGGAAAAAGACATAAGAACGAATTCAATCAACACTTACCTAAAAGTAAATTGGTTCACAGATGTTTGAATTCCAATCTAATGATGAAATATCTACCCATACATAGATATACATTTGTATAAGTAGAGATGATATCTTCAAGTTTTTATGTAGGCAATAAAATATATATAGGGCTATATAAAATCAAGAACATTTTTTTATTGCCTTCATAAATACTTGAATACTCTCTCTCTATATATATATATTTATATATATATATAACAATATTTAATGAATCTAGATGTTATAATTGTAGTAAGAAAAAATATTTAGATCACCCATGATTCTACAGTTGCTAAAATGTGCTGAGCAACTTTAGGCAAGTTTAGAAGGCTTCAAAGATATTTTACAATATATATATATAATATTTGAAAATGATATAAATATTAAATGGCAACTTACAAAGCAGTTATACCACTGACAAAAATTGTAGATTTCATGTTGTGCAAAAAAATAAAATTAGTCATCTAGCTGACAAAGTATGGCCACTCCACGGAGGGTCCAAAAATCAGAAGACTGTTCTGACGGCAGTGTGATAGAGGTAACAAAGTTAGTGGAGTGTCCTGTGGAAGACAGTGTGCCAGCTCTTGCTGAAGTCCTGTAGAGTGGACACTCATAGCTAAATTGTGAGGACTGTATTTCTGGAGCTGGAGTGGGTGGACTTTGATCTGTTTTTTCCACTAAATTTAGTGACTTAATCACTTCCGCTTCTAGAATCAAACTGGATGACCTGGCCGCTTCTTGACCTGAATTAGATGACCTGATCACTTCTGTGTCTTGACCTGTATTGGATGATGTGTTCACTTCTGCATCTAAATTGGGGGACTTGGTTACTTCTGTGTCATAGACCAAACTGGGTGACACTGTAACTTCTGTATTCTGTAGCTATCAATGACAAATTTTGTAACTATTCAAAATTTATATAAAATATCCTTAATTCATTTAAAATGGCTAAAAGTCCACAGTTTCTAATTTTTTTTAAAGGCATTTCTCTTCACACCTTTAACTCACAAGAAATGTAAGCAACTGATTACAGAACAGAATTAGTTCATAATGATGCTAAATAATTAATATTTTACAAACATAATACATTTTCACCAAACAACTCTTAAAATGCAAAGAAGAAAAAAGCTTAAAGGCAAAAGACTACTTTTTAACCAAAATAAATCTCAGAGAATCAGAATAGGGAAATAACTATGAATTTACCTGGTTAAGACCAAACAATTACTGTCATTTGAGGCTTGTCTGAATCTTAGTTTGTTCTTTTTATATAGAGCTAAGTGAAATAAATCAATTGAGATGCTAGCATATGCAAATATACTCACCTCTTTTGGTTCAAAGTGTATAAGTGGTAATGGAAAAAATCTTGTATTGGAGTTACAGTCTTGAAGAGTGTGGCTTTTTGTATCCCAACGAGCCCCATCCAAAAACAGACCTGATATTAATACACCATTTTCTGGAGGGCTCATCTGATTTCCAGGCAGGGAATAGAAAATCATACATATTTAAACTCATGAGTTAAAAGCTGGACAGCAGTAAGATTTAAATAAGATTCATAAAAATACAATTACATTCACTTTTTAAACGTTTCTGTGGTGTTTATAATTCTTCATGAATGATGATCTGATGTATGAAGATTTTGTGATCTGGATAGATTAATATGTACGATTATTTTAAGTACTGTTGACACCGTCATGGTAATGTCAATATGTTCACCATTAATTTATTGGTAATGTCATTGTGTGCACAAAGTATCTATTCATAATTGAATGAAATGCAAGTTTGCAGGTTCATAATAAAAATACTGGAACACAGACAATAAAGATAACTTGAACTTTAATGAGTTTAAATACAGTATGTGATATGAGCAAGCATTGTCTAAAATTATCACTGCACAAGAACCACACTTATAAAATTACTTCTTAAAATATAAAATTCTAGACTGCTATATTTTAGTTTTGGAATTTTCATTTTTACTCACTGACATGACAATTGGGATTATGTTTTGTTTACATCAGCATCAATAAACAGAGGCAAAAATGTATTAGGGTTAAAAACAAAAACATTTCAATATTTAAACTCTTTTTTTTTCCCCACTGAATCTTTAATCTTTAAAAATACATCTGAGTTCATGCAAAATATATTTCTGGTTAACTGACTTAATACTTCACAGGATTTCTATTTTATGACTGACTTTACTGCAAAAGAGCTTACAGATGAGCAGCAAAAAGTTGATTAAATGAAGAAGAAATGACTCACCACAAGCATTAACTCTTTGTCACTAGAAGTCATGGAATTATCTTCCTCTGCCAAATATTTTAAAATTTCAAATCCAAATGAAAGTGAGTCCACTGAAATTCCCAGTTTGCGGGCATGATTCTGAAGAATTGCAGTTAAAAACCCTAAAATAAGGAAAAAAAAATGTAAGTTTAAAATATAAGTGAAAAATACATACAAATAAAATGTTTCTTGTTTGCTGCATCTATTTCTGAAGGAAGATAAGACCAAAAAAAAAATTTTTAAAAGTTAAAACTTCATTATACATTCAAAGACAAGTTACAAAAGGTTCAATGGCTGCAATGCTACATCATTCAAATACCTAGACTAATAGACCACATTGCATAGCCCAACAGACCACATTGCATAGCCCAACAGACTACATAGCCCAACAGACCACATTGCATAGCCCAACAGACTACATAGCCCAACAGACCAAATTGCATAGCCCAACAGACCACATTACCTAGCCCACATTATTAAGAAAACTGAATAGATTTTTAAAATTAAAAAAAATTCCATTAGGTCATTACTTTAATATTTTACCATCACAGAGAAGAAAAACACCAATCATAAAAAAACAGACACAAGAACTCTTTTGTTTCCCTGACTATTATGTAGTAGTAAATAAAATTCAACTTTCTGATGTAATGTCTGATTGAAAAATATTTTATTTGCTATCATAATAACTGTTTATGTGTAATGCACAAATTGTTAGATAAATTTCCTCTAAGATAATAAACATCTTATTATTTAGAAATGAAGTAATATTTATTATGTGGCAATGACAGAGTTGAAATTCATTAGAGTGAAACAAAATTAATTGTAATCCCTTTACCAGTTGTCAATCAAAATGAGATGGAACTAGGAATAACCTTTGCTTCTTAAATGTCTTGATCTTATTAGATCTCACTGCTATTGGGTGGGTGAATACTTAATACCAATGTTTCTCTATGGTGTGGATCTTCGTAACCTACAGAAACAATTTAACTTACAATCAAGTACACCTTCTGCTGGACTGACAATGGTGATCCATTATTGAGACTTGAGACATAAAGTAATGGGTTGTATTAAATAAAGCCTTGACAACTGCTTAGAAGAGCATTAAGTGGTCAGCTATTATTATGGCTATATAACTTCCTCAAAAACCATTGGCTATAGAAACATAGATATTTTACTCTTATCTTATATAATACAGACATTACTTAAAAAAAGAAGATGATTACGTCCTACGCGTCATGCATTTAGTCTTGCATATTAACCAATGACTTAAATTCTGCCATGTCACTGGTTTTACTGGCTAGCTCAGGCAACCCATTCCATGCTCTAATAGCACTAGGGAAGAAGGAGTATTTGTACAAATTTGTCCTAGCATATGGTATGAGGAATGTGCCTTTATCTTTGTGTCTTTCAGAGTATTTTATTAAATTTTGTTTTTGTATTTGAAGATTATGGTTCAGTGTTTTATGTATAATTGCTACTTTACTTTTGAGTCTTCTGTCCTGAAGGCTTTCTAAATTTAGTGATTTTACTAATGGTGTTACTCTAGTCAAATGTGAATATTCATTTGTTATGAATCTTACTGCTCTATTATGTACTCCTTAAATCTTAAGGTCTCAAAAATTGTTTCTTTGCCTTGGCAAGGCTGAGTGTTAAATATTAAGTCAATTGAAAAGACTTTTGATATCCTCCAACAAAACTAGACACTTAGTGAAGAAAATAATTTAGAGAAAAAACTTTGAGAGAAAATAATTGGAATTGAAACATTAATACCTTTAAAGAATAAATTAATTAAAAACAACAACTTGAATAAGAATCATCCACATAAGTTGAATAAAAAAAATCAGTAAACAAATCTATAAGGTTTTATAGACTATGTCAGAAGATCAAACTCAAAATTCTTCAAGTCACTTTAAGTTTTATTTGTCAAAGTTTTTAAGATGTTTAAATACATACCTTGAGGGAAAAAAAATGCAGACAGCCAGAAATAATTAGGCTCAGTTACAGCAGGGACTTCTACCTCCACTGAAGTATCTTTGGCACTGCGAATAGTTTGCTTGAATTTCTTTTCAATAGTAGATGACAATAATTTGGCCCAGCCAGCAAAAAATAAAACTCTCTTGTGCAAGTCTGTCACCCATGATGACAAAGATTTAGCAGACTCATAGGCAGCATTCTAAAAAAGCAGTGTAAGAAAGGAATTATAAATGTCTGAAATATTTTGTGTAACTCACTGTTCTTAAAGAAACTTTTAGTCACTTATTTGTAGATCATACACAAATAAAAACCAACAAAATACACAATAATTAAGTTTTAGAACAGTGATCTTGTGATACCTAGTAGGAAAATAAGAGAACAGGAAAAGTTTATTTTCTTGATTTCAGAATTTTCTGGAACTAAATAAAAAAATTGGCTAACTACAGAAATATGGAAATGGGAACTCTACTTATTGGAAGATATCTGACAATAAAACAATTGTATTCCTTTAATAGAAAGATGAGGGGAAATAGGTGCTGTATAAGCATATGTTTAAAAATTGATACAAAATAAATAGGCAGCATTAAAACTTTACAGTAAGAAAAAAAACACATATAAATTCAGTAAACAAGAGATCCAAAACTAGAGATCCATATTTCTCCATTATAATCACCCAACTTAAGCCTAACTAGAACAAATATAACCACTGAACTTTTGCCTAAACTAACAAATCATAATCACCCAATTTTAGCCAAGCATAATCAGTCAACTTTAGCCTAACTAAAACAAACATAATCAGTCAGGTTTAGCTTAACTAGAACAAACATAATCAGCCAACTTTATCCTGACTAGAAAAAACATAATCACCCAACTTTAGCCTAACATAATCACCCAACTTTAGCCTAACTAGAAGAAACACAATCACCCAACTTTAGCCTAACTAGAACAAACATAATCACCCAACTTTAGCCTAACATAATCACCCAACTTTAGCCTAACTAGAAGAAACACAATCACCCAACTTTAGCCTAACTAGAACAAACACAATCACCCAACTTTAGCATAATTAAATATATCAATGTAAATTTAAACATATTAAAAAACAGCTTCCACTTACTTTCCATTGGGATGGTATGCGCTGTGTTAGGAGAGCATCATAGGCATCTTCTAATTGTTCTGACATCACAATCTCTCCTTTGATGGCTAGTGTCAGCTGGGTCAAAGATATTTGAATGACAGACAGCAAGTGGTTAAAGCGATCAATTTCTTGTCTCAGAATAGTTAGTAAAGCTGAATTACCTGCCAGCTTGGCTGTCAAAGACTCTAGAACTAGACAAATAAGAAACATGTTACAATCAAGAAACTGAGTATGAAAATACACAAAATCATACAGATCTATTTGAATTAGCAGGAAAGCCTATTACATAACTATTTGTAAAAGATAAAAAATAGTGCAAAGTTTCAATTCAGTAAATAAATTGCTCAACTGAATACATTTTAATGCTTGAAAAATTTAGAATAGGTAACTAGGGATTAAATCTTGTTAGCAAAAAAGAAAGGAAATCGAAGGGAAAAAAAGTATTGTTTCGTATATAATATAATAAAAATTAATAGATTTTTTCTTGATCATAATTTTTTCCTCTAAATAGTAGATATGTACAAACTTTTAAATTTCTCCTTATCTAATCCTTTGGTGTCCACATCTCTCTGTAGAATAGATATAAGTGACCTTTGTGGCTCCATCAATACTGAGTTGGGTGTCCTAGATGTGTCTTCTATACAGAGAGGGAGACGTTGACTTATTTCCTCAGCTAAGTCTAAGACGGCTGTATCATTACTTTTTTGTGAGCTACAGCAGCACAACAAATACACAAACATTAAACACATTATTATAAAAAAAAAACTACAAACATTAAACACATTATTATAAAACAAAACTGTCATAAACAATTGACTCTTGATAGTCCAATATGATTATTTAGCCCAGGGATTGTCAGATTAACCAAAATTTCAGATTACATAGCAGTACTTTAAAGAATGTAGCTGTATATGTCAGATTACATAACTGTTCTTCAAAGAATGTAACTGTATTTGTTAAGAAAATTCTAATTATGACGCTATAAGATATTCTCTTGGGTTTTCAAGGATGTAAAATAAACAAGAGATGAAACAGAAACATTTATTGATCTAAAATATACCAATCATATGATTTCAGCTTTCACATACTTTACTAAATGACAAGTGAAGGGTACCGAAATTCTAAAAATGTACATCACACAGTATGCATTAATTCCATGAATTCGTGTTGGGACAGTGTTTGTAAATGTTTGTTGTTGTAAAATGTTTTACATGTTTCGGATGTTCCTTCAGAGTTGAAGATAGTTTACTTTCTAGTCCAAACCTCCTGCAGGACGACGGGGATAAGAGCGGGCAGGATTTGAACCCTCAACCATCAAATGACAGTCCAGCGCGCAAACCGCATGACCAGGCAGCCATCCGAGTGTTGGATTACTGTGTGGGTATATTAAATGTCAGATTACTGATTGTGTAGGATTATTAAGTGTCGGACTATCAAGAGACAATTGTAAAATATCTTAAATTTTCATTGTCTGTGCAAAAACAACTTCAAGTTAATGACTAGAGTTGTTTTTTTTTAATTGGCTTGTTTACCAATTTAATCTATGGAATATATCATAGTGGAAATGCAACACATAGACAGAACTCTTTCTCACACACATGCATTCTTACATTCATGTACAAAAAAAGACAAATGGCTATCAATTTATTTGTTTCATTATTTTCTTCACATCCACACTAAATGACCTAGTTAAGCTGCTTATTTCCCCTTTTTTATGGAAAAGTGTGAAGAAAACAAAATGGTTTGAAAAATTAATATACATATATAATATTTATATTAGCATTTACACACTAGCTACTATTTCCAGTTTTAAAAAGTCATTCTTTGTAAAGGCAAGACAAGTTAAAC
This sequence comes from Biomphalaria glabrata, assembly GCF_947242115.1. Lineage (NCBI taxonomy): Eukaryota > Metazoa > Mollusca > Gastropoda > Planorbidae > Biomphalaria > Biomphalaria glabrata. The sequence goes on along the minus strand of NC_074713.1, from coordinate 17,445,175 downwards.
GCATAATTTCCCATGTTGGCCATATACACTGTATATTGACACAGTTTTAAAAATTGAAAATACAAAAATGTTACCAGTTAAGATTATTGTATTTTGTTCTGAATGAGGCATGAAAAGTTCTTATAAATTAAGTAAAAAACTGCTGGTAATTTGAGTCACATTATTCCATATTAGTAGTCTACCATAAATACTACATTCTCTTGCAATCCTAGCTATTGGGTTAATAATAATGGTATATGCTTTCTTAATAGTTTATAAACTAGATAAATTATGTTTAAGTTTAATATCAGTCGCGTAGTTGAAAAATAAATTGTTTTCAATCATTTTCTAAATTCACTAACCCAGTTATAGAAGTTGCTCTACGAGGCTGAACACTAATGATAGTCTTTATAATACTGTTGGCCTGAAATTCTTTGCAAGATTTCTCAGCATTGTCAGTCATTCCAAATAAATCTGGCCTGTCATAACTGGGTAGCTCTTCAATAAAGGAAAAAACAGAGGCAAACTTGGTATCCTCTGGCATGGGATGGTACATCTGTTGAAATTTCAAGCAAAAAAAAAAATCAAAACAATGGTGTGAAATAAAAATATTTATAGAAAATATACTCGTTACATTGTTATTTGAACAAATGAAATAAAATATAAGAATGAAATTTGAACAAATTAGAACAAGCAATGATATAGTTATAAATAAGAGACATACATTGGCAGAGTCATAGCTGTATCCAGGTAGGAAGAGAGATCTATTGTAGAATTTATTGAGAAGGTAGATAAGACACCTCCTGTCCCAGTCATCAGTTACACGTCCACCATAGGTAACTTCCCCTGTCAGATAGTTCAGAGCAGCCCAAGGAATATCATCTTGCTCCTCTAACAACATTTGAAGCTTTAATATAGACACCTAAATAATAAGAAATGGTCAAAGAAACAAACAATTATTGGTTGAATAGATAAACATTTTTTTTCATTAAAAGTACTACACACTATAACCATAGTATGTCTTCAAGTATGTCTGCTGGGCATCCTAAAAAATATGTATTAAGGTTAAGAAACATTGTATTAGATTAACATAAATGGCTAGATTTAATACTTTGTTTTAATTAGCCATTATTTAATTAATTTTCAAGCTTAAAATATCACATTATTTTTCTGGTGACCAGTCATTTCATTCCCGGTCATTTCATCCCCAATACAAAAATTTTTTCTTAGTCATTGTGTAATTGTGTTGCTAAGACTTAGCCTTTAAGCCCTTGTTTCAATTAATATATAAATATGTTTATTTAGAATACTTTTGGATATTTTAGACATGTTATTATAGTGTTTATAGTGTTCCCCCTAAACTCGTCGTACTTGTTGAGAAATACAAGAATATATTTCAATAAGTAGATATATTGTAATGCAGAGTTTGTATTTGCTTATATTGTTTCTATTTGACGTAATAATGTTAATATTATCCTACACATATAGTGTGATGTAATGATCAAAGGCCAAGGTGTGGTGGAAGTAGGGAAAATCTTTTGAGAGTTAGAAGTATGATTTGAATAATTATGATCACACCGCTCTGCGCTCATAATTTAAGTCCAAGGTGGAAATCTTTGAGAGATGAGAACGATTAGAATACTTATGATCTTGCCACTGATAACTTATCTCCTGAAGGCCATCTTTCAGTTTTTGGCAATTGTTCTTTCTTAAATATGAGCGTGTCATTTCAAACCCTGATATAACTTTTTATTTATTCTTATAAACGCTGACTTCAAGAAATACTGGCCAAGAAATTGCAAATGATGTACAGCAATATGAATCAAAGAATCATCTTCTGTACCTACTATCAATAGCCTATCTTATTGATTTTAATTAACATGCAAAAACAATTTTTACATTAGCTCTATATCTATAAATGTTGAATTTTTAAAATTTTTTATAACATTATATTCTATTCTTATTTTTTAATGTGTAATTCTTTTTGTTATGTAAATAAAAATAAATCTATGAAATATTGTTAAATTCATAATTTTTACAATTATTATTTGATTGATTAGCGGATGAAATGACAAGGGGATAAAGTAACCGGGGATGAAGTGACCGAGGATGAAATAACCGGGGATGAAATGATCGGGAACCATTTTTCTGATGATTAATTTATAAAATGAATTGGTTTATAACATTTTCTTTATATGGCATTGTTTAAAAAAAAACTTACCTCTAAGTCAGAGTCATTAAATTCATATGGTATGTTCCATCCCAAAGTACCATATTTTTTTCTCTCATGTATGACGCTGTTGAAGAGACAAAGCCCAAACAGAAGTGGGCGCCAAGCCAACTTGGTTGACCCTTTGTCATACATATTTTCGGATACAACTCCAGCACCTGAGCTTCCAAACGTTCGAAGAAGATTGGCCTTAAGTCCTTGAGGGGCTTCCACTGTCATCTTCAAAAAACAATAACATTAAGAAATTTATTTTAAGCAATTAAATTTATTTTATGACCAAGAACTATTAACTGAAAAACAAATCAACTATGAAATGTATCTTGTACAAGTTATGAAATTCAACTACCATTTTTAAAATGCAAATATGGTATACTAAAATTGGGAGGAAGTAAGAGAATTAAAATTCTACAAAAAGCAATTATATTACAAAATTAAGCTAAAATTTTAAAAAATTATTATGGCTTAGTTGTAGTAAAAAATAGATTATATTTTATATTTATTTTCAATAGCAATAGTAAAAGCAGCTGATTAGAGTTCACACTCTACACCTGTCTGCTGAGAGAAATTGTTCTCAGCAGTCAAAGGATGCACTGATCTCCGATTCCCTAATAGACTTTTTCCAAAGTAAAAAAAAAGCAGATTAAAGTGCTGTCCACCAAATCATACATTTAAACTGTTGGCAATGAATTGTATTGGTATCAATAAGAAAAAAACTTATTTCAGAACAAAAATATTTTAAATTCAATGCAAAAACTTTACCTTAAGTCCATATTGTAGAATAGATACTGGAAATGATGGATCTGGTCGAGAACTTAACCAAAGTCTAAACTGAGGATCAAGATTTTCATCATTTCCCTGGTTGAATCTAATGAAATGAAATAATAAATTTAAATAAAGGTTCAATCTGAAGTGTATCTGTTTTGGTGTGACATGAGTGCAAGAAAAGTGAGTAATCTGAATGGGAACATTTTTTTTATATGCTTCAAGATAATGTCTAAAAGTTTTCCACCTTTCAACTATTGATTGAAGTCTGGGCATCCATGAAGCAGCCAAGTGACAGTTCTGCAAGAATACCCATCTTCCTTTCAGAATCTGGGCTTTAGAGATAAGCTCCTCAGCCTTTGGTCCTTGACCTCTGCCAAGGGAGATCATATCAAGATGAAGAATGCTTCCTCGAAGTTCTTTGGCAAATCTGAGTAGCTGGGAGGATGGATCACATCCTGCAGTTGCATTTAAAAAAATAATTTCATATCCCATTAAAAATAATGCAAAAATATTTTAATAAATTTACATATATTTACATTTGGTGTGTCTGTAAATTTTTATTTTATATTTTATCTATTGCAAACCATGAAAATCTAATTTGTATCTAATTTCAGATTGAACTTCTACATCAATCCTCCCAGAAGTAGCTTAACCACAAATATGATAAATATTTTTCAGAAGTGTGAAAAAGAGTCATCATTTCTAATGTATATATATGCAAGCCTTATTACATTATTACATATGCAAATGTTATTTTCTCACAGAGATACCTATTTAAAACAATAGAAGTTTTGATTTATAAAAATAATACAATTACATTAGGATGTGTTGGTTTTCATTCTCTAAGGATAAAAATTCAGGACAACATAAATTTATTTCTTATGTTAAACAATATTGATCACTAAAAATGTTTATAATAAAGAAACAAAAAACTAAGCTATTCTTAAATTTGATATCATGCATTCAAATAAATGTGACAATTCTTTTTAAAGACTTGTAGAAATAAAAAAAAACTCTCCAAAAAATGTTAACAGGTAAATGTTATAATTTGTTATTAAAGTGACTGGTTTTAAGGCACAACAGAAAATTCTAGTACTACTTTATAGCTCTAAAGCATATAGTCAATCTATATAGTCTTACCTTCTCCTAGATAATTAATAAAGAAAAGATGTGGGGGTTAATATCAAAAACATTTCACATCTAAAAAATAAATAAATATTTTAAAGACAAGACAACACAAAGCACAATGGAAGCAAAAGTAATTCATTATCAATCAGCAAGAAGTTTGATGTGTTCAAGAATAAAATATTTAGAAAATTGAGTAAAACTGTTTTTATGAATAAGTTCTTAACATTCTAAAAGAGATGATGATTGGTCACATAAATAGACAATTTATAATAAATAATACTAACTCAATAATCAAAATGTGTTTAACTGTCATTGTCTGTGCAAAAAGAAAATCTATGTATTTCAATGTACAAGCTTTTTTTAAAACAATATATTTGTCCTTTAAATAAGCAAATAAAATAAACATTTAGCCAATTTTATTTTATTAAACAAATCAAAAGTAATTTAATGTTAATCAGAAGATTTGGTGCATTGCTTAGAAAAAAAAAGGTGCAAGTTACAACTCTAGTCCATGAGACCCTGCAAACATTAATGTACTTTTAACACTTCATATGTACACCACAACATAACACTTCATAAGAGGACTCTAGTTATCACAAGACAACATAATTTACTGCTGTGGGACAAGGACTTAAAGCTTTTGAGTATAATGATATTTATGTATCAATCACACAAGACTTTGACTTCAAAATTTCAAATATACTGATTAATATGTTCCAGCACAAGATTTCTTAGAGAAATACATGTGCAAAATAATACTTACCTGGAGATAGGATAAATATCATTGGGGACTTAGCCATGGACTCGTTGTACACATCCCGCAGGTCAAATGTACCAGTGGCTACATACGTAGATCCAAGCTGATCTTTGATAAACAGAGAGAGAGATGCTGGAAGAATGTCTAATCTCAAAGTCTTAATCAGAATCAAACACTGGAATTTGGTCAGTTTTTGCCATTCAAAAACAGTGCCAGGTTTTTCTAAAACAGAAAAAATAATAGAAAACAAAAGTAATAAAATTGATCAGCAAGTACTTATAAAATGTTGACTTAGTTAAGACATTTTCGAGTAAAAAAATAAAACATAAAGACATTTGGTTGAATTAAAACCAAAGATCACAATGAATGTATGAAGTAAACACACAAAAAACTAATATTATGCTCTTCTGAAGTGTGAAGTTTCATAGAAAAATGTAATGCAAATTTTAATGCCCTTTCACTATATCTCCTCAGCTGATACTATTTTGAGGCAGCAAATCACTGTACTCAATGACTGTTAAGTTTTAAAAAGTAGATTAGTACATGCATAATAAGAATAAAAAAGTAATTCTGCTTTTAATGTTGTCATATTTCCATGACTTATAAGAATGTTTTTGTTTATTGCTAAATGTAGTTTCTAATTATGATGCATAATTAGATTAACAGATGTATGTTTAAACTCAATACAGAGTCAAATCGTTTTACCGGAGACAAAAGGTTCTCTGACAAGCTCAAAGACATTCTCAGCATTTCTAAATAGCTCCCATTGTTGATCATTGTCTGTTAGACTCAAACACAGCTGACTAAAGTTTTCCAGTGTGGCTTCTAAAAATTGACACTGTCTCCATACAGACTCTGAGATCCAGCTGGGGATGATTTTTTTATATGCAGAGGTTGGTTTTAATTCTTTAGTATCTGCCTTTTCCTCTGTGTTCTCTCCTAAATCCAAGCTCTTACTCAAATCTGAGCTTTCTTTTTTATCCTCTAAAATGTATTGAAGCATGAAAAAAAAAGTTAATTTAAGATAAAATTGTTTGACAGAAGCTTATAAAAATCACTTATATACATTCAAGAAATAATCTTTATTTTCATTTATTGAAGGAAAATTAAAAAAAAAACACAGTTAATTCAATTAATCTGATCATATCAGAATGTAATTAATTTGGTCCTAATAACTGCAGTAAATCAATAAAATGTAATCAATGTAAAATAAAGTTTAAGAATATTTTGGATGAATAGACAAAAGTAACTAACTGATTTGCGAAAACAGAAATCAAATTGTTAAAACATTATCTTATAAAAAAAATTAAAATGATTCAATGAAAAATAAAGCTAACTTATATTTATTTTCTCATATTTATTTTAATTTGTTTTGTATAATTCACCTCTATCTTGACTTTTTAATGCTGCAGCAACATTGCCATGGAGAAATAAATACCATTCATTGTCTTGAATCCCTTCTATCCTCAGAGATGTATTCTCTGTTTTGGTGTTGGCCTGCAGATCAATAATTTTAGTTTTTAGTTAGAACAACACTAGCACACATTAATAAAAAAGCTCTTCTGTGAAGGAATGTTCAGATAACTATATCACTTTAAGAGCTGCCCTAAAGATTTATAGGAAGAGGGCATGAACATCTTTAATGTAACTGCCTAAGATATTACAGCAACTAGGCTTGAAACTGAGGTCATATACCTTGTACGACAAAAAAGCTAAGTAAACACTTTTAACTATTTATCCAGTTTCTATGGCTTCTAAGTTTTTATAGAAAAATTAATATCCATTATTTTCATTACTGTTTATTTAAAGCATTAGTTGGTCTTTGAAAATACTTTTAAGGAATGTTTTAATATTGAGATATGTAAATATGGAATGTTGAAGAAAATATAACATCACATATTAATGCTAACTAATACATGAGAGAGAAGATAAAATAGAAAGAAAGGCAAAAAAAAAATGAGTTGCAAAGTAAAAAAAGAAAGTTTTTTCTTCAAGTTTCAAAATAGTCAAAGAGGAGTTATTTTAAAGTCATGGTAATGACATTAAGAACATATACAAAACAAATTAATAGTTTTTGTTTGACATGTTTCTGAAGTTCCTTAAGAGTAACCCAAACCTTCTCCATGATGGAGGGGGCAGGGTTCAAACATGGAACCATCAAGATAACAACCCAGAGTGCATAACACCTACACTGCTAAGTTCTGAACTTAATGTTACTAGAATAGAAATACAGACATGTTCTTACCCTCATGATGCTAGAACACAGCATGAAAGAAAAGGTCAGCTGGTGGTTTGAGAATAGCCCAACAGATACAATTCTATAAATGTTGTAAGTAAGACGCTCTATCATGTTGGTCAAGTGTTCCATTAGAGAAGCCGAGCTGTCAGGATCACTCTGATCATCAAGATCACCTGAAAAAAAAAATATTATTCCTTAATCACTTTTCAAATACAAGTAAAAAACAGAAATGAAAAGTCTAGTAATTTAAATTGGAATTCCAGCAAGTGCAAACATTTTTTCAACCAACCATTTCCGAACAACATAAAGAACAAAATTCTCTTAACTCTGAACATTATTTTCAGTTAGGAATATCAAAATAAAGTTCAAAGTTTAAAACTTGAATGTTAAAAGTTTAGTCAATTTTCTTTTTCTTATATACTTGAAGCCTGGTTCATTCAACTACATATTGTATTATTATTGCTTTATTACATAATGAAATTTTCCTTCACCTCATGTCACTATCTTTTTAAAAATAACTATCAACTCTTTCCCCTCCAAAAAAAAAAAGACAATCATTCATACTTGGAACATTTTATTTACTTATTTATTTATGTCTAAATTCAAAATTCTCATATAACACAACCATGAGAGTGAGTGTAAATGTTTAAAAATATATTAGATAGAATATTGAAATACTTACCTTCTTGGCTCTCACTGTTGTGCATTGACTTGATACTTTTAGCACTAGAAGGTCTGAGTACACCACTAGCAAATGTCTGGTGACTGAACGTAGTCCTAGACTCCTGAATGCTCTCTGTGATGCAAGTGGAAAACATGGACTGGAACCAAGTGAGTGAATACTGATACATAACATCAATGTTGGCCAACTCAGCTATCACAAAATAAATGACAGAGCCTCTGGTGGCAACCTGTAGTATGACATTACACTGGGATGAACTTAAATAGATAGTTATTTTTTTTAATGTGTAACTTATTTTTCTTATAACTACATCTACAACCAAAAGAATATCTATTCTTACAATTATGTCTTTGAAAACTGATACTCCTTTAATTGAACATAGTGAAGCAATTTTTGTTTTTAGTTTTTCTTAATTTTACTCATATCATGATTATTGTATTAAATAATGAAAGAAATATATTTTACAGGCAAATATCTTTTACGAGCTATATTCAGATTTTTTTCAGTCTCTTCAGATTCAGCAACTCTAAGATAGATTTCCTGAGACTTTGTCTTGCTATCTTGAAGTGTTTGTACCAAATCTTGATCATCAAGTAGGTGGCCTGATAACAAAAAATTTTTTTTAAAGCACTTTATTATTTAAAAACCAATAAATAAATACCCAGATTTCTTAAAGTGCTTATTAAGCATGGAGCAATAAAAATATCTAATTAACATAAATGTCTGGATTAACAAATGTGCAGGATGTAACAACTTTGATGTGTGGTTTGACTGCTACTTCAGCATCAGGCAAGTTTTTGTATGGTAAATATTTTAAGGGGAATAACAAAAAATAAAAGAAATGACTAAGCATAGAATATGATAGTGCAGTATAGATAAATAAATACAAACTTTTGACTAAAAAATATTTCTCAAGTGATCATAAACAACAGGAATTTTCAAATTAATTAACAACACACCCACAGAAAGCTTCAACTCATTTCTCCATTTAAAAGCCTAGAGACTAAATACAAATTTTAAAATTACTTCCACTACTAAGAGAAATAACCTTTTTATTTTAGAACATATCAAAACCCCTTTTTTTCTCACCTCTGAAATGATTCGCCTATCCCTTCTTGACACATAAACAGCATGAAAATCTGACATCAATGGTATGTGACTGTCACAACCAATTAGTCAATCAAAGAAGTTTAGTCAGGAACTTTGCTTACAAACATTTTTAACTAGAATGAATTATCAACTTCTAGAACTTAGTGACTCATTTTAGAATGGCTAAAAATAGCCTAGGAAATTCCTATGCCATCAAGATGATTGTTGAGAATCATTCATTAATCATTGAGTATAAACTCAAAAATACTATAAAAAGAAAGACAATAGACTCAGGGTTTTCATTTAGTTTCTTTTATAAGTTTGGCTTAATAAATCTATAAGATGTGAATTGAAATTCAGAGAACAACTGTACTTGTTAAATGTATTTAAAGTGTTTGAGTTTTAATGCTGATATTATCTTCTGTGCTTTATTCAATTAGGTTAAGTTTATGTGGGAACAAAGAATCCACCAGATCTTATCTATGCAACTCAATTAGAGCCTAACACCACATAGCAGTGGCTCTGATGTCATTAGTAGCATCATACAATCTGTTCAGCAAGTTTCTCATTGTCAGGTAAAGGGGTATACTGAGATAGTAGTAGATCTTTCATTAATAGTGTAATTATGTGTCATAACTGCAATAGCTGACAAAAATACCAGTCTCCAAATATCAAAGAAGTAAAGGCTGGCTTATACAATGATAATAAGAGAACTGTTATTATTGATACTGCTCTTGGGTTTACATTCTTGAAATATTATTGTGGTATATTTTATTAACTGTATTAACAGAGTGCCACAGAAACAGGTGGCTTTTACATCATCTTCCCCATAGATTGCAAGATCTTTACTTTATTTTTTTTTTCTTAATATTTTAGCCCACCATAAGGTTCAATTTTTTTTTATCTTTCTCCTTAGAATAATTAATGTGTCTTATAAAAAAGACAGTAATTACCTTCAGTACTGTGCAACATAGAAAGTGATTTGTCCTCTAAATCTCTCAGTGTTTGTTTATCATTAGCAATACTCTCTAAAAGTTGAGTTCTTTGTTTCTCTAAGAGTGGTCTTTCCTGCCAAACAAATATTTCTAATGCATTATCTTTATACAATACTGAGAGAAATTTAACAATCCCAGCTGCATGAATATAAACATAGATAGTAATGTCCATCACAAGTTTCAGACTGAGGTGCAATAGAGATGTTATAAAACTCTTTTAAAGTGCTTGATACTTTACATATTTATATTCATATCTAGCTGAAATGTATGCAGCCAGTCTCTTATTGTCATGTGGCTCTATATCCTTAATGTATGTTCTATTCACATGAAATGCAACAATACTTTGTGTATACACCAAAAAAATCTAGTACAAAATTTTATTAATTTTTAGGTCAACACTAATTGCCTGGTTGCATTGATTCTAATTAAGAGATCATATTAAAGCCTGTTTAGGTTTTTGTATTTTTAGGCCCTTTAAATCAATGCAACTACATAAATAACTGTAAATGATGTTAATTGATTACAGCTTAAAGAATCTTGAAAAACCAAACCTATAATCACTTTGTATAACATGATATTTTGATAAATTACATAAGTTGCAAACAGCAATAATATGTTGTAGATAGAAATATTAGTAGATATTGTATATTGATATAGCAGTTTTTTAATTTTCAACTCAAAACTGATCATGTTATCTATAGAAATGTTAAATGTAGAGATGGGAAATGAACCGAACCCGAACCGAACGAACCAAACTTGAACCTCACTTATGACCGAACCGAACCTGAACTTTGAAACTGCTTGGTACGAACCGAACCGAACGAACCCTCCTTATCTTAACCGAACTAATTTTGCAATTTGTACATCCTTTTTTTTAATTTTTGGTTTAAAAAAATAAAAAAAATTACTTAAATATTTTATTTAAATTCTAATGATTCCATTATACTTTGAAAACTTGTGAGGGGGGGGGGGGTATTTTGAAATCTTTAAAAAGAAAAAAAAAGCAGCGCGCTGGGGTTCCCATGGGTTTTTCCGTATGTGCTGACTCCCACCTGGCCTTGAATTTTCGCGGGCTGTTTGCAATATTGGTTTTGAGTTGAATAGGCGCCCTCTAATTAGATCTAGATCTAGACTCTAGTTCCTAGTAAGTAGAAAGTCAACATTAAAATATTGTCACTTTTATTTGAGATGGCTGTTAGTTGAGAGTAGAATATTTTTTGCCGATTAGAGTGTAGATATAAATCTACAATAAGTTCATTTGTGTTCTAGTTTAAAATAAATTTTAATTATCTTCTATTAAGTGAATTATTTTTACAAAATTGTGAAGTATTCCATATTGGAATATTATCAGTGGCGTAGCAAGGGTGAGGGAGGAGGGGGAGAAATGGAAAATCTCCCCGGGCCCCCCTCAACTCCAATGAGTGTTTTTTACAATATTCAATAGTACGCAAAATGCAGGGGCCCCCAAAGAGGTCCAGCCCCTCCCGGACCCCCAAATGATGAAAAATTCCTAGCAACGCCCCTGAATATTTTTACTATTATTTTGTTTTGCATTATTGATCATCAGTATTTTTAATGTAGCATTTCTCAAACTTTGGGTCCTCCCCCGTGGTTGGGGATGGCGAGTACCTTGACAAAAATGGGTGTTATAGAGTGTGTGTGGTGTCTGGTGGCGATAAGAAGAGGCTAAGCGACTGATTTGAGTTTATGCATTGAGTATGATGAAATTAGCGTAATGCAAATGTAAAACGGCAGACAATCTTGAGACCTTGAGTTTATTAAGTTTATATGTTATTATAAGGCTTGTCTTCGAGTCCGAAGATTAGTGAGGAATGTTTTTCCCATGGCTGCGCAGTCCCAGATGTGTCTGCGTTTGTTCTCAGCAGCGGATTTTCTTTTGGTCTCAAATGTGTATCCCCCGGCCTTCGGGAGTGAACTCCAACTGACTCGTTCTGAGGCAGCATGTAACCAGGTGCTCTCTTCTATGTCAGCTAAGCAAAGTTGACTCCTAAGCTGGTCTTTGAAGTGTTTCTGTGGGGCGCCTCTGTTATGGCGGCCACCTTTTAGCTCACAAAAAAAAAAAAAAGACTGTCTTTGGCATACGTTTGTCTCCCATACGGGATACGTGCCCTGCCCAGCGTAACTGATGGACCATAAGAAGTCACTCTTTACTATTCTTACTGGTAAAAATATAAAACGCCTTTATTGGTTCAATTGTACCAAGCTGTTTGTAAGCGACAAACCAACGACCAACTAACAAGGAGAGGGGGTGTCGAAAAAAAAGTTTTATTTTCAGTTTAACTTATCTGAATATTAGTATAATTACATGTTTAAAAATTAAAATATATTAAGTAGGAGATGTCATTTTATCTTCTAATGAGACCTTGTCAAGTGTAGACTGCTTTTTGCGAGGCGCGTATGCACAATATGGGTCAAAACATTTCGAAGAAAACATTTTAAAACATCTCCGCTATTGAGATTCTTCTGCATTTTTGTCTCAGAATAGTCGAATTTCTTCCGTATATTGCAATTTATTATAGTGACGACTTATGTGTGAAAAAAAAATCCTCGATAGAGACGTCTTTACACGAAGAATATTTGTTGTTTTTTTTTTATGATGAATAGTGCGTTCTGAAAGAAAGCACATCAATATTAGCCTTTTAAAAAAATATCTCTTCTTACTAAGAGAAAAAGGTTAGAATTAATACGCTTAGCGCCGAGTCATGCCCAGAATTAAACCACTTGCCGACTTGAGCAAAAACCTGCCGCATCTTTAATTCTATCTCCATTAAGAAATTTTTACAATGCTTAAAATGTATGTAGGCAACATTATTTTGGAAAAAGTATTGCCCATAGGCCTATTATATGTTGCAAAGTATTCGTTTTATGTAAAAATTAAACTTAAAGTGTTTTATCTGATAAATTGTATTAAAACTTATAACTTAATTTTGCTATTACATAATTTCATAACATCGAACCGAGCCGAACCCGAACTTTAGACCTGACCGAACCGAACCCGAACTATACTCGTCATCGAACCGAACCGAACTCGAACTTAAATCAGACCGAACCGAACCCGAACTTTAAAAGTTGGGTTCGATTCCCATCTCTAGTTAAATGCATAATATGCATCTATAAAAATATCTTATAAACTAAAATTTTTTTACATTATATTTCTAGGGAAAGGAATTTGAAATTTGTAAAGAAGGTGAAAGTGTTATTTACCTGTTTCACAACAACTGAGAGTAACTGTTCCTGCAGGCCATCAAAAGTAACTGTAAAGTTGATTACATTCACTTGTAGGTAGATGCCAGGTAAATAATGAGGATTGGCCAAGGAGGTTGCCAAGTACAGTCTTAAAAATATACAAGTAAATTATTTAGTTAAACATTTTTTTAAAACTATAGGTTAATGATAGGTCCAGTGATTGAGAAACATAAAGAAAACTAAAAACTTTTGTGTCTCTACCTAAAATTTTCATTGTATTCTATTTCAACATCACCAATCTTTATGACAATCTGACTTCCTTTGTGATATGTTTCTTGCAGCAGGACAGGTCTCAACGCTGGATCTAATTCTTCCCCAACATCCTAAATGATGAGAAATGTTAAGAAAACAAATTACTAGATCTATACATATTTAAATCTTTACAAATTTCTTTATTAAAAAAAAAGATTTTTCTAATACTTACCACAATAAGGACAGGATCACCGACTTTGATAGCAGTTTCAATGGTACGCATTAAATTTACTTCTGATCCAGTCACAACTTTAAGACGACCTTTCTCCATTTCTCTGATCCACCTGAGACACCACAAGATAAGAAGTTGATGAAGATTATTTTTATCAATAGTTAGACGTTTATAAAAAAAACAACAACACACTTAGAGAACAGGTATTATATTATCAGATCTTATCTTATAATTAACAGAAGTTTCTTTAAAAAGATATGAAGTCTTAAAAGTGCACATTTATTTAGTTGTTGAAGTTAACTAGAGATCTGAACTGCACATAGGGGAGAATTTCAGCTCCTGTAGCCTCATCAAGACACCTCTCTAGAAAAATCCAACAGGAGAATCAGATAGGCTAATAACCACAGTGAACATGGCCTCCAGTGGGCTCCCACAGTATGTTCTAGCAAATGTACTAGCATATGGTGAGGATGTAAGAAAGGCTCACTTCACACGTCCCTTTCATCACACCATTCTTGGCCCAACCACAGAACATGACAGTACATTATAGGTGTGTGGAGCATCTCCTCATGGTCTTGGCCTCCAGCCTCCACATAAGAGGAGGAGCTTAGGACAATGGCTCAAGGAGCCATGTATCATGAAAACAGAAGTGATTACATCATCATCTCTCCATGAAAACAGAAGTGATTACATCATCATATCTCCAGACAGAGACGTCAGTGAAGAGCCCTTTCATCCTGGCCATGGAGTGAAAGCCTTCCCCAGGTCAAAGGGTAGTAAAAGGAGTATTCTTGACCCTAACAAAAACTATACAAAGTAACTGGTTTTACTGGTTAATATTCAGGTAATGAAATAATGAGTTATTATTGTCTTTGAAAATGTATCTTAGCCCCTAAGCTTAGATCAAACTGTAGTATCTGTAAATAACATTTTAATTTATATTGTACATGGTTCAAACAACCAAATATTTATATATTAGCTGAGTGATATGAAAGAATTGGCTGCCCCAAAGGAAGTGTCTTAAATTTAAATATTTAAAAGGCTATAATTTGCAATTCAACATTTGTTTTTGAGTTGTTTCTTCAGCAAAAAAAAAACAACACACCAGTGAAGCAAATCATTCTTCTCTCCTATTTGCCATGAATAAATTGTTCACATCATCAAGGAGGTCGACTACATAAAAAAAGTAGTTTCCCTTTCAGACCTTGCAATCTATGAGGCCAATGATGTTAAGGTCAACTACATGCCTCATATTTAATGTTTATACAAATATATCTCACCTGCTAGCTTGACCCTGTGGATCAATAAATAATGGCCATTTGCGAGCTCTGCTGACAAAAGTAGCATTTTCAGTTGACAGTTTATCTCTGGGTAGTCCATTGTTGTGCCACTTCATAACCTTGAAAAGTATTGGTAAAAAAAAAATTAGGGCATAATACAAACATTAATGGAGGCGTGGTGGCTGAGCGGTAAAGCTGGGTTTGGGGTTCAAATCCTTGTGAACACTTGGTTTTTTAATTTCAGGATCTTCAGGCACCTCTGAGCCCACCCAGCTCTAATGGGTACCTGACATTAGTTGGGGAAAGGTAAAGGCGGTTGATCGTTGTGCTGGCCACTCTTTAACCATAGGCCACAGAATCAGATGATATTTACATCATCTGCCCTATAGACCCCAAGATCTGAAAGGGGAACTTTACTTTTTACAAACATTAATGCAACATGAACTAATTATCTTTTTTTCTATCAAATCATTTGTTTTTTTATTCAGTCTGAGAAATTTTTGTTTAGTTTTCTACTGACATTGTATTGTGAAAAAAAATGTGTATACATGGGGACATTGTTTTAAGCAACTTTACTAGCATATAGAATGTTTAAATTATTATTTTAAAGAGCTTTTTTTAAATTGATAGACCTTAACACAAAGTAACATCACTGGTAAAAATTTAGAGGTCCTTCAAGATAGAAGACGAAAAAAGTATAGTAGCAATAATACATAAAACACTGAACCATAATTTACAAATGCTAAACAAAACATAACAAAATACTCAGGAAGACAAAAAGATAAAGACATATTGCTTATTCCATATGATAGAACAAACTGGTACAGTACTCCATCTTCTCTAATGCTATTAAAGCATGGAATGGGTTGCCTGAATCAAACATTAAAAACAAAGACTAAGCAGATTTTAAGTCACTGATTAACATGTATGACTAGATTGACACAGGCATATGCATAGGATGTAATTATCTTCTCTTTCGAAGTAATATCTGTAAATTATAAGATAAGATTGGGTCTAAAAAAAAAAAGAAAAACGTATACATTTAGTATTATATATATTTAAAAATTATAAATAAATATACACCTGGTTGGCATCCATCATGCATTTGATAATATCAAAATCTTTGGAAATGGGAACATCTTTCTCTACACACATTCTAATCCAATTCTCCACCAAAATATTTCGGTAGTGTGCAGTGAAAGGCCCCAAGTAAGCCACTGCTGCTGCTGACACCAAGGTATCACCAATGATGCCTTCTAGTTTAATATCTAAAAGTTTGACTGACTGTGCCCAGCGGACCTGACAATGAAACAGTTACATCATACTGATTATCATAAACCAAATACAACTTATACAGATATATGTATATTATTTAAATATTCAATTTATGTAGATATCCATACATACAATTACATAAGCATTTAAAATAAACAATGCATTAATTATATTTTTGAGAGATGAGTTTGGGTTTTGTTTTCTCATTTATGTTCAATGAAAAGTGTATTGAAATCCTTGAAATTAGAAACAATAAAATCCAAAAAGATTTATTGAAATTGACTGTTCACATATTGCGCCACTGAATTACACATTTGAAAATCTCAACACATTACTATTGAATTCAATTATTCCAAGTAAAAAAGTTTTTTTTTACAAAGCTGTTTCTCTATTAAGATTGTTTTTAATAAATATTGCCAGGGCTAATATTAGAATATCATTCAATGCAACTTTAGGACACACACACACACACATAGTCTACAGTACCATAAAAAAAGAAAGACCCCTTTAAAGCTGACAAACAAATTTAGACACAACATATAAATATTTGAACATGCAACAGTAAAATCTGTTCTAGGCATCTGAATTCACATGTTTATCATAGCACATCTTACCTCTTCATCGGCCAGAGCAGAAATCAAGATTGAGGCTCTTTCAAGTCTGATGCCAGTAACTCTTCTCCTTTCTTTCAGAGCCTCTCTCTGATCAACGCTCTCCTGGTACTGTTGCTGGATCATTTGGAGATGAGCTTGAATCTAAACAAAATATTTATGAAACATAAGAATGTATAGAATTTGTAAGATAAATAAAAAATAATTTGAAGATGAGATAGCAATAATACAATAATAGCAATATATATATATATATATACATTTTAAAGATGGTATAGAAACCATCATGATATAGACTAGTGAATAAATGAAAATTGTAGTTTGCCTTTTTCAAACTGTTTTGTTTCTTGGCCAAACTCTCTTGTGCTAGTTGCAAGGCTTCTCTAGCATCTTGAACTCTCCTTTGTTTTGGTTTAACCATCTGGAGATATTTCAAAAATTGGATTTAAAATCTCAAACAACATGACAGTTTATTTTTGTTTAAATAATTGGTTGGACACAAAGATGTTCCCTTTGTTACTGTAGAAAGGGAAAACAGAAAAAAAGTCAAAAAGTAATCTGAGAAAAAGCTGGTTGGTTAATGCAAACTCTTTTTTGATAACTGATGTGTTGAATTTGACTGAGAGGAGGTGAAAACCTTAGTTGAAAGCACCCACACAGGCCTCTCACTAGAGAATGCTTTAATGAAATATAACGTCTATATAATTAGGATCAACAATTATATTTTTTTTACTCAGAATTGTTTTATTTGCATGTTTTAAGAAAAGGATTTTCCTCACACTGGAATTAAAAAGGAAATTCTTTAACTCTTTCTCTCCGTAATTATTTTTCTCGTTCCGATAGTATTTTTCGTTTTCATCATCTGTATTTCACTATCCTGTTCTGATTAAACTTCAATAACTTTTTTCTTTGTTACCAGAAAATGTTATATTTGGTATTGAACTATAGGAGAAAGCATGCTCTTTTTAAACAACACAAATTAAAGTTTATAAATCCAAAAGAAAACAATTTAGTTTAATGGGAGTCAAATCAATGTTGGTATCATCAATTAGGAGAGTTAAATTGTTTTTTACAGCTAATCTTCCATGCTTAAAGCATGCACAGTACACTATAGTTCTTTTATGGCCCAATGGGAAGAGGGGGTACCTAGGAGAAGGCTTTCATTCTGCCTTTAGGTGCTCTGCTAATACTACTCAGCTCGAGTTAGGTTTAAAACTCGAGCTCCCTTGATAGCAAAGAGAATTATGCCTCTCAGCCACAGATGTTCCTTTATTTCAAACTAAAACATAAGCCACTACTGATAGAAAAGTTACCTTATATACAGTATTGTAGTTGTCAATGGCTAAAACCCATCGACAGATGCATTTGCAGGCCAATGAAACTTTACCAACAGCCTCAGGATTGAAGTTTGGATCTTTAGTATACTTCTTTAACTTAGCAAATACCTGCAGTAGAATAGACAGTAGGCAATTAACATCATAGATTCAATAATCCTTCTAAAATGCCAAGCTATATAGTATTCTATTTTTTTAACTGTAAAAATATTAATTCAGGTTACAATCCATCCCACCAATATCCCTGCTTCTTTACAAAAGAATTATGGTAAATGTCAGGCTATTTTAAATAATATAGTCTAGAAAGAAAAAAAAAAATGTCTTCAAAGATGTACCATTACTGAACAAAATGAAATTATCAAAGCATTGATAGTCGAGAGACAAAATAAAATGAAAGAATATCATATGTTTACCTTTTCTGGTTGATTATTTCTGTCATATGTCAACAACAGTTTGAGGAACTGGGGATCACCTAAAAATAACTTTCCAGTAGCCCAATCAGTTTTTTTCTGGAACAAAACACAGACTGCAGATATAACAGTGGACACTAACTGTGGTGGTCTTGCGTATACCCTGGGTAAAGAGAAGTTACATTTTAAAAAAAACTTACAATGTAATTAGTATTTAAAAAAAAAAGATTAAACAAAAGGTGGCAATCAAATATATTAACCTTATTTCAGATATAGAGGCTTTATCTAATGTCTCTAAGGACGCTACTGCATCTCTCAATACTGGTAACACAGAGGCCAGATCTGTTTCACATTCCTGAAACCATGTTTCATAAAAATTAGTAAAGTTAAGTCAAATATTTTTCTGCTAACAATGTTATGATATATTGAAACTGTGCCCATTTCTTAATAAGATTTATGTATAATCTTTTATCATTTTTATTTTTCAAAGTTGACCAAACTTACATCAGCATAATCTTGCACAATTTTCATTTCTTTGGCCATGATGCTTTCTTCTTGAGATACTATTTCCTCAACCTCTTTGGCAGCTTGTCTATCTTCCTCTAGTTGCTGAAGTAAAATGTCTGTATCCTGAAACATGTTAAAAATTGAATTTCTTAACATAGCCAGTAAAATTCATTCTGTTTTAGTTTTATTTTGTTTTACATTTTCTTGGTTTTTATAAATATTCAACTGTACAAAAAAAATTGATTTGTTTTAGAACCTTGGCTTTGGCTTCAATGATTGGACCAAGAGAAACTAACTCTTCCTGCATGGACCCAGCCATGGCATATGCATTGGTCAAAGTTTGCAAGCCTGTCTGTAGGCGGCCCCTGAAAAATAAAATTTAAAACTAATTTCAGGTTTCAGATTTACTATTTAATTTCTAATTAGCTAGTTTTACAGAAGTATATGCAGTGATAAAAATGTTTTATACATTAATCAATTAATTAATTAAGTAAAAAATATGAAAATAACAAAAAAATCACATCTCACTTATTATTCATGAACTCATCTTTATTTTCTTTCAACATGCGAGAGTAGAGTTTGATAAGTTCCATGTAAGAGCTTGGCGTAGAGTAATATCTGCGTCTGGCCTCTTCCCAGTATCTGCCACTCATTTCTGATATAGTTTTATGGATTCCAACACAGATGTGAGCAACTTTTTCTTTCAGCTCCTATTGGATAATACAAATAAAAAATTGATAACTTTTCTATTAGATAAATTTGTCTTGAACATTAAGATATGCTTTTAATAATTTTAGACCACAACACTGACTCATCCACAGTCAGTTGGTAGCTTGTCTGTGCATACTTTTCATTTGATGACAATACAAAAATAGCTGTAAACAGTTACATCAATTCATATTCTGAATAGAATGGAATAGTTCTATTTCCAGAAAATTTTTAGCATTGGGTGTATCTTAATACATTTGTCCACAATGAAGGATCTTGTGCATTTGACTAATAAGGAGATGATGGAATAATAACCCTTTTGAATGAACTATCTAGAAATGTTAACATGCTATGATACAAAGAATTTCTACTTACTATTATGTCATAATGTATCTCATCAACAATGAACTCAGTATTAGCAAAGAAAACTTTAGCAACACTCAACATGGCTTCATCAGACCATTCATCAAACCAGTCTATAGTGCAGCAGTTAATTAGTGCTGGATTCATTCGGCAACGTTGGCGAAACTTTTCTCCTGCAAAGGATAGGACTCCTATTTAGTTACTTGTTCATAATATGCATAAAAAAACATCTATTTTTTGCAAGATGAACAGATGTATTGGTTTAGTCTTGATTGAAATTATAATAACACTTAAAAAAAACAATAATAAATCACATGGCATGGTAAACATTGTCTATCTTTAGAAATCACTTAAAAATTCATTATTGCAATTTAAATACCAAGCTAAAATTTAGGCTTTGCTATAATTTTTAAACTGACACTAGTTATAGATGTAAATTCACAGTGTATGAATTTACTTTTAGAAAAATGTATAAATGAACACCAAATGTTAACTCATTATTTGTCAACCAATTACCTGCTGGACTCATTGTCAAGACAACATGGAGTTTCTTCCTTATCTGTTGTGTGAAGTAAGAGTACACTGAAGCTCTGGTGTCTGGGATGCCTGCCTCAGTAGCAGCAGATTTCAGTTCCATTGTGATACCATCCATTTCCTCATTGTCAAACAGATCTGGAACTTCTCCAGAGTTCAATATGGAGTTGATGTCCTCTAGGAAAGATTCCTAAAATACAATGGAAGCCATAGCATATACATGGCACAGATATAATTTGTTTAAATGGTAAAAAAAAGCTATTTTATTAATACAATATTGTTTTAGTCACTGAACTTTCGTAAAATATATTTTAAATGATTAATATTATTAACAAATAATTAACTAAATACATTATGTATTTTGCATTGATTGAGAAGAACAATGCACTGTTACAAATAATAATTTTAACACTGTTTATAAGCCCAGTACAACAAGTAAGCATTGCACCAAACCTACAACAAAAGATATATTTGTTTTTAAATCAGACAATCTTCAAACCTTGACAATATCAGCATCAGTCAACAAAAATACTGAAGGCACTCCTTTGACTCCAGCTTTCATGAATAAAGATTTTAAGTCATCATGAAATTCTGTCATGCCATATTGATTATGTAGCTTGAGTCTAAAAATTTCACAATTGGCAATGTAGCTAGCTAAGTGAACTAGAGTTGATTTGCCTGTACCATCAATGCCAACCTGTAAAAAATATTTTCATAATGTTTTAATTTTAATGACTTGCCATAAACATATACTTTATAAAAATACATTTAAAAAGCTTTTTTGTCTTTTAAACAGCTTTTAAAAAATACCAGTAAAAGATGTCCCCCTGGTTGTCTGAACACTCTAGCAGCCCTCACTACATGTTCAACAGCATCTTTGAAAAAAACAAGTTGGTCAGTCTGAAAAAAAAAAAGTTTGCATTAAACCTTTTGACAAACATAGGCACTAAAGAAATCATTGTAAGCATCGCTTAATTTTTAAAAATATGCATGGAATTCATAACAACTGATACAGAAAATACATTTTACAATAATAATACAAAAAGAACAATCGGACATCACAAACTATGTTAACTGTTCACTTACAAATTCTCCCATATTCATTCTCATGTGGTACTCTTCAAGAACTCGAACCAGTTTATTTTTATCTGCCAGAGGTCTGTACACTCTGTGGAGTGACCCGTGCTCAGCCATATCAAAAAAGTCTCCAAACAAAACAGAATCTTCCATTAATTTCTCAGCAGTCCATCTCATCTAGTATACAAACAGGCAGAGCATTAAGTGAATTTGTTGAGCATTATGTTGGCATATAAGTATTTATACAGCTCTTTTAGTAGTGATCAATTTTCATTCACCACTCATCTCCAGTGTTAATAAAACACTCTATGATTCTCCTACTATAAGCAAACCCATAAAGATCAATTCAAACTAGAAATGTAAGAACAATATAGAAAAAAACAAATGATACATATTTCTGTAAATGCCTTTTTTTTTCTTTTTTTTTTTTATTCAGATAAATACGGTTAATGCCCTTATTTCAAACAGAACTGAAAATCTAAAAAAACAAAATTCTGTTCAATAAGTATTTTCTAGATTGATGAAACAAACAAAAAAAAAATTAAAATTAAACATAAAAACCTTAAAATAATCGTGCAAGTTATCAGCTAATATTTGGAAAAATGTTTCTCTGTCCATTGGATTGGTGAGACGATCATGAAAAACTCTTGTGGCTTCATGGGCAAAAAGTTGAGCACAATTTTCTTTACCCATTATGACTGAAGAATGAGACTGCAACATTCCTTGGATTACCTGAAAATAAACATTAAAATTTATAAACTAGACTCTTTTTGAAGAAAGTTAAAAACTAGTTTTAAAATATAAAGTTTGTTTTGTTAAACAAATAAGTGAGTCACAAAAGAAAATATTCAAAAAGGAAGTTGGAAGGAAGGGTTAAGAATAATGTATTCATCTAGAAAATTCTTTTTGAGACACCATAATTGGAAAATGAGGAAAATTATTGGGTTTGATTATTCATTTGATCACCATTTGTTAGTAGTAGTTATCAGTTCTTACTCTTTGTTCACATGGTTTGTTTAATATTGATAATTTTTTGTCAGTCAAACTTCTAATATGATGTATACAGGGGATTTATGTTTCATCATTGAAATATTTATTTCATTTAATTGAGTTTGAAGCTATAAAGCTCTAAATTGGTTCAACTGTGTTTCTTCTGTGTAATACTAACTAGGGACCTGTGAATGGTAGATGTTATGCTACTTTGAGAGAAAACACCCGGAGGAGATGGCATTCCTGCTGAAGTAATTCAGGCTGGAAAACATGCCCTAATCAAACCACTCCATGAACTGCTAAGCTTGTGCTGGGAACAAGGAATGGTCCCCCAGGAATTGAAAGACTCCAACATTGTTACAATTTATAAAAATAAAGGCGACCGCTCTGATTGTAACAATTACAGAGGCATCTCACTGCTTAGCATAGTCGGAAAGGCTTTTGCTAGAGTATTACTAAAGCGATTACAGATCCTGGCAGATCGTGTTTATCCAGAGTCGCAGTGTGGCTTTAGGGCAGGTAGATCTACAACAGATATGATTTTCTCTCTGCGGCAGCTACAGGAGAAGAGCAGAGAACAAAAGCAGCCCCTCTTCATAGCTTTTATTGATTTGACCAAGACCTTTGACCTTGTTAGCAGAAGTGGTCTGTTTGCTGTACTAGAGAGAATCGGCTGCCCAAATAAGTTAAGAAAACTAGTGTCAGCTTTTCACGAAAACATGCAGGGCACCGTTCAGTTTGAAAGTTCTTCCTCCAGGCCATTCTCCATTAAGAGCGGTGTAAAACAAGGATGTGTACTGGCCTCTACACTATTTGGCATCTTCTTCTCAGTCGTACTATCCAGTGCTTTTAAATCCCTGGAAGACGGAATATACATCCATAGCAGATCCGATGGAAGGCTCTTTAACCTGGCACGTCTTAAAGCCAAAACGAAAAGGCGTCGTATCTTGATAAGGGAGCTGCTGTTTGCCGATGACGCGGCACTCGTATCTCACTCACATGGAGGTCTACAGAAGCTAGTGAAAGCCTTAGCAGCTGCTTGTAAAGAATTTAGCCTTACTATAAGTCTCTCCAAGACCGAAATCCTGGCACAAGACGTCGCAGAAATACCTAAAATACAAATTGGGAACCACACCCTTTCAGTGGTGCAGGAATTTACCTACTTGGGTTCAATAATTGTCAGTAACCTAGACTTAGACATCGAGCTGACAAAAAGGATAGGAAAAGCTACCACAGCATTGGCAAAACTCTCCAAGCGCGTCTGGGAAAATGGTAAATTGACCACAGCGACCAAAATCCTAGTCTACAACGCCTGTGTTGTGAGCACTCTCCTTTATGGCAGTGAAAGCTGGTCAACATACATGTACCAAGAGCACAGATTGAATAGTTTCCACTTGCGCTGCCTGAGACGCATAATGGGCATCTCTTGGAGGGACCATGTCTCCAATCAGGAAGTTTTGAGATTGGCCAATATGAACAGCATGTATGCTCTCCTGACACAAAGAAGATTACGCTGGCTCGGACATGTCACCCGCATGCCAGATGGTAGAATCCCGAAAGATATCTTATATGCTGAGCTTGTGGAAGGAGTCAGACCCAAGGGCCGCCCAAGACTAACATATAGAGATGTCTGCAAGCGAGACATGAGAGCCTCAGGCATCAGTGAAAGTATGTGGGAAAACAAAGACCGGAGTGCATGGAGACAGACTGTGCGTGCTGGGACAACCCTTGCTGAGAACAAAATAATTGAAGCGGCTTTAATCAAGAGGGAAAAAAAGAAAGCTGCCCTGTCTGCTAGCCCTAAATCAGAGGCATACACATGTACGAATTGTGGCAAAGTCTGCCGTTATAGAATTGGCTTGATTAGCCACACCAGATTCTGCCCCGTCTCAAGATTAAGCCAAAACCAGTGACTCACTTGGGCGCATCCATTGCCTTTCGAGACAAAAGGAGCCATATATAATACAGGGGATTTATGTTTCATCATTGAAATATTTATTTCATTTAATTGAGTTTGAAGCTATAAAGCTCTAAATTGGTTCAACTGTGTTTCTTCTGTGTAATACTATCTAGGGACCTGTGAATGGTAGATGTTATGCTACTTTGAGAGACGAAAGTCTAATAAATAGTGTGAAAAGAAAAACTCTCAAAGAAAATTGTGACACATTGTTACTGTCCAAAATTGTTTTATCTGTTATATTCTGCTATATCCAACATCTACTTATAGAGTCAATTCATTCATATTGGCTGAATGCTGAGATTCAGCACAATTAAGTACGATACTCAAGAAATACTGAGCTTATCTAAATGCTAGACTAACAAAACATTTTAAAAGGCTTACTAAATCTTGTTTTTTTTTTTGTAGGTAATGTTTTTATTAGTAGGAAGAATTAACCAGTTTTGTTCTAATAAAAAAACAAAAACAAAACGGAAGTTAAAAAAATTAAAATCAATAGGCCTGTATAATAAACAGAACATATGACAAAAGAAGATGTTTGGAAAGAGTGACAGATGTAGTTAAAAGGAAGAATAGTAGGGAAAAAGCAAGCATTGCTGAGGACAAAGAAACAACTTGAAGTTGTGAGAGGACTGTGGTATCTCAAATTTCCCCCCCCCCCTCCCTTTGCAATCACTTTGGGCAACTAGAAAGGCAACTATAGCTAGTGTTTTTTTCATGGGAGTGGACAAAACAAACAAAAATATAATCTTTTTTTTTCTTTTAAACCTGCTATATTTTGCTGAAGTGTAGACTTGTGCAGTTTTTACCCTCCCACAAAACAGATCAGTATAGACTTTTCCCAGGTTAGTGTAATCTAGGTGTTCATTAAAAAAACAAGAAATAATCTAGTACCTACTCTTGGAATTTAATACTATAGAAGAACAATTTTATATATCTTTTTCAGCCTTCCATAAAACAAACATATAAAATGAATTATAAACAATAGCTAAGGTTCCTGAGACCTCATTATCTATGGATCAAATAATGTAAAGTTGTTGCAGAGGCCAACAGTTAATGAGGATGTTGTGTTGTCAGCACAATACACAACTTTAACTGTTTCTAACAAGTGTCAAAGTACTACTAGGAACTCCTAAAAAAAAATATCAGTTTTCATCTAGGTTAGAAATGGAGAACCTGGCTTCAGCAGTATAGAACCTTATCAATCTGCCATATCATATAAAAAGTGCCTAATTAAAATTGTGTAGAGACATTTACTTTGGATAGATCTCTAATATTGAATGTGTAATGAGATTTTGTAGGTGTGGGCAGCATCACAGCACACATGTTGTAGTAAACAGCAATACTGGCTGAGACAATGGAAAACAAACTGTCCATCACTTCTGGCATGAACTCTCCCTCTTGGAGAAACCGTCCAAGTTGAACTTGATAAATATGTTGCAGGGATTTGGTTGATGGCTGGGGGAGTGTAAACAAGCTGAAATAGAATTTATAGAAAACATAAGAATATTTACATTTTGGAAATCAAATTTTAAAAATTTGATACAACAATCAATAAAATTCAATAATTAAACTAAACTAGTTCTAAATAGAGATTAAATTATTATTTAGAAAATTATTTTAATAGGAAGGTGGGGTTGATTTAGATCTAATTTTGTGCCAAATGTGTGGATATGCAAATAAGGGTTTAAATAATAAACTTTTTTTTTTACTTTGTTGCAATTGATACTTACAATATACATAATGATCTTTTTTTTGTTAAAAGATATAATCCCTAATTGGGCAAATTTATTTTTCTTTTTTGCGGAAACCCTATTAATTTTTACAGAAAGTTATATAATTTAAACCTTTTGCTATAACGTTTGTATAAAAAGGAGTATTGATTTTAAAAAATGCCTCTTTTTTATTTATCTTATGTTTTCTTTATGAATTTCAAAAATTACCACATCATTTTGCTTAAAACAAAAACTTGCCAGAAAAAAAAAATTTTGAAATCTAAAAAAAAATAATTGTTGCTTATTTTTTCAGTTCATTCTGTTTTCTACATGTTCTAGTTACCTGAAATGTTTTAGAAGCCTTGGTGTTGTTGGATTCCTGCCACCACCTGGTGGTCCACAAGCTGCAACAACATTTACATCAAGTATGTCCTGGAAGAAATTCAAACAACATGAAAATCAATAAAAGTAAAAATTCTCCAATATAAAATGTTCAATATAACAAAGATAACAAATCTAAAGATAAATAAATCTCCTAAATACTTGGGGAGGGAGGGGGCGTCTAATTGTTACCTTCCAAACCATCTTCTTTGTATCATAGAATCCTCCCATTTCCAAAAATTGTCTCAACAGTTCCAGTGGTGGCTGGGCTCCATATTCTTCTGGTGCTGGCATGTTCAGGTCATCAATGAACACAATCACCTTTGAGCATCAGATTGTAAAGTCATATTATCAGTTATACAGACATAGCTAATGCATATTCTATGATTTATTAGAATCATATCTCTTTGTTGTCAAAACTTTTCTGTTGTGTTGTCAATATTTACCCTTCTGCCTTTAGGTGCTCCCATTGATGATCTGCTTTTCTTAATGAGTTTCAACAGAATTTGAGCTTGAATTCTTTTAGCAGTTGTCTGGGCGCTGCATTGTATCATGGTGCTGAGAACTCCGACTGGCCTCCCTTTGGCTGTAAAAATATTTTTTTTACGTTTTTTTTCTATAACATTACAAGAGGAGCAAGCAAAGATGTTAACTACAGTGAGAAAAACATTTTTTATATCAGACTTTTCCTTTGAATATTTTTGTTTATTTTCCCATTCAAATTTTTTACAGTTGCTTTACTTACCACCGGATAAAATATCAATAGTGGCATCCTCTGTTTCATTCTGAAAGGATAAATTGCTGAGGTTGTCCAGTAGATGAGATTGTTTTTCAGAGTACTGCAGCACTGACCCTAATATAGTTTGTGACTTGTCAACAGATGTGCCACCATCCTTCTCCAACTCTTTCAATAAGTGACTAATGATAGCAGTTTTTCCAACCCCAGAATCACCTAACAATAATACAATAATATAATAAAAAACAAGAAGTTTTATTTCAAATATATTTTAGTCATTTTTTCAATAAAATTATATTTACTTGAAAAATTGCAATTTGTATATAGATTAAAAATAAAACAAATTTATTTTAGAGATTCATTCATGTTGATATAAAATAAGAAAACTAATAGAGAAAATTCAACAGTACTTGGTCAAATATCCTCCTGTATTTACTACAGAAGACAATAATCAATATCCCTAGTGCTATTTGGGCAAGGAATGGGTTGCCTGAATCAGACATAACAACCAATGACTACAGAGATTTTAAGTTACTGATTAACATGCGTGACTAGATTGACACAGAGATATGTATAGGATGTAATAATCTTTTCTTTTAAAGTAATGTCTGTAATTTATATTAGAAAATAAGATAAGATATGAAGCCAGGTTCCCACTAAAAAATGTTGCCTTATGAGTTGAGCAGTGTTTAGCAAAAAAAAAACCCCAACCTTTTATATTCATCAGCTATAGTGCTGTAACTACTTTGAACAGCATAGATTTCTACCCTAGAGTAAAAATCATAATTTTCAAATCCAGATTTAACCAAAATGTTTTTTTTGTTTGCAGCCAATTCATAAAACCATCCCAACTTGGCAAAACTTTGATACTAAAAACCTTTAAAACTCAATACTTCCATTCTAACTGCAAAGTCTTTATACCACAACTTTTCTGTCTATCTATTATGACAAGTGAAATGAAACATCTCAGAGGATAAAACTAACCAGATAAAAGTACAGGGTGTTTGTTCATTAAAAGAAGGCTTGTCAGGAATGTAAATCTGACGATATCAACTGTTGGGATGATCTCAGCTTCCTTTAGCTCATTCTTCTTCTTGTCAGACACTACACCTAAAGTTTCACCTAGGAAAAGAAAGAAAATAACAAAGATTAACAATAAAAAATAACATTAGGTGAATTTAATTAAAATCTAATGAAATAGTAACAACAGAGCCTATTTGCTCAAAGACAATCTTAGGCTGAGCTGGTTTTTTTTTTGTTGTAATTTTAACACCAAATACTATACCAATAGTAATCACTGCTCCTCTTTCAATCAATGACTTGGTGCTGGGAATGAGGACATCCCATGGAACAAAGCCTCCTCCTTCCAAGTCAACAAAGTAACCATAGATGCTTCGATTTCCTGCTGGCAATCTGACACCTAGATATATTAAGCAATTATTAATAATGATATTATTCACACACACAGGGATAGCTATAACATTCTCTGCATAGGGGTTCTTTATCCAATGAGCAAAATAATGATAACTACTTTTTTTGGGCCCTAAGTTCCACTTGCAGACTATGCTGTATATAGGGTAGAGGATGTAAGGTCATCTGTTTCTGTGGCCCAGGTTAACGAGGGTGTCATGTGGCCAGCATAATGACCAAGAGGCTTTACTTTTCCCAAACTAAAGTCTGGTACCCTTTAAAGTTGGTTTGACTCAAAGGCACCCTGAAGATTCTGAAATTAAAAAATTCCAGTATTCACTCTGCCACCGCACCTCCTGGGCCCTGTCTAGGTATTGTTTTTTTTTTTACTAGCCAACACATTATTAACATTTTTCTTTATTACCTCCCTCTGTTTTTATTGTGCATTACCACTCTGCCATCGCGCCTCCTGGGCCCTGTCTAGGTATTGTTTTTTTTACTAGCCAACATTATTAACATTTTTCTTTATTACCTCCCTCTGTTTTATTGTGCATTCATTATTTAGCTTCTATATAGTTTCTTTCAAGACAGGAGAGTACAAAAATAAATATGAACATAATACAATACATGAATTATAAGAATGTATATCATGTAAACACAAATACACACAGATTTCTATGACACAGAAACTGCACTCTACTAAACAGACCTAATGGTGGCTCAACATCAAAGAGCTCTCTGGCAAAGTTGTCAAACTCATTGTTGATGTCCACCTTGTCAACCACTGTTCCTGACCTCCTGATGCTGCTGTCATCTTCATCCATAAATTCTCTCCTCTTGAGCACACCCCCAATGCTCCAAGTGTAGGCAAAGACAAAGAGTTTTCCAAGAAGATTGGTCAGTTGATTTGGATGTTGTTCAAGATAAAATTTCTTCTTATCTGGCCTAAAAAAATAATTTTAACTTAATTACTTTTCTCCAATATAAACATTCAATATTTTTTTTAAAAAGCCAAAAAGTTAAAAAGAAAAAAAAAACATTACTCAGATAAACCTGATGATTAGGTTATTGAAATATTTAGTGCAAAAAAACAAACAAACTTAATTTGAACTTAAAAAAAAAAAACACCATCAAAACAAACAAAAATAAGTGAGCAAAATGATAACAATTGCAGACATTCTATATATAACTAAATATAACATGATTAAACTATCATTTTAGATACACTGATTTATGTTTATTTATAGGTAAGAGTTGCTTCAATCAACAAAAGGATGTACATATAGGAGGTGGTTACAAAAATATAATTTATTATATATATTATGTATATATATATATTTTTGTTTTTTGTACTTGCTTACTTCTGTGCTGTACTAAATTATCTCACCCTTTAGAATGGGTTGGTTCAAATAGATCTTTAGGCTCTAGGTCATCTATGATCTTAACATGCTTTTTAAACAGTTTATTTCTCATCTTGGATCCAGTGGTAGAAGAGGAGTTACGACTAGTCATGTCATCATCTGTTCCTTGTACAGTCAGTTTGCTATCTCTGTCTTTTTCATCTGTAGATGTTAGGATGAGGGTTAAGTATATGTGTTAGGCTTATTTCAGAAGTTAATTAAATTAAGGGGAATTAAGTTATGGTTTGGTCTAATATTTGGAAAAAAAGTTTACATTGGTATTATTAATACTTTGGGATTCAAACTCAAGCCCCTTGAAATATAGCTAAGTGGTTTATGCCATTCAGCCATACGATGTCATTATCTTTAGATAAGTTTGAAATTAAATCTTTTTATATTTTAGTCGCATCTTCTTTTTTTGCTTACTTTTTAGTACATGTTGCTAGCGATGTATTTTTTTTTACTTACAACACAAATGTGTGAAATTATAAGTCACCATTTGACATTCAAATACATTTTCTATTCTATTATTCTCATTTTCAATCAAAGATAATAAGACAAGCAATAACCTAAAGTTCCAAAACCTCCATGTGAAGTCATAAATTCTAAGTAAGCAGCTAAAATGTGACATAAAGTTGCTATGATGCTTAAATCAGGGGCAATAATTGCTTGATGTTCTTTATATTTATGCAGGAAATTAAGACCCTTGTCAATGCTTGACTCAAACAGAGATTGAAGAAAATGTTTTCCAGACTCTGGGAAATCTCTGGAAAGTCGGTTGAGCCAGGTTTTAACATAAGGTCTCCAGCCCAAGTCCACAGGATCCTGTAAAATTAAAATATTTACATATTACAAAAAGATAAATACATAACATGAAATAATAACATATGAGTTGCTGTTTAAAATTAACATTTTCATCAATAATGAACTATTAGAAGGGTAAATACAAGTTTGGAAGGTAACTATTAGAACTGGAAGCTTCAAATTCTTATAATGGCCCACAGAATGGCATGGGATAAATATAACATGCTCATTTCTAGACAGAAGTAAACAAAATGTGATAAAATATAACATGCTCATTTCTAGACAGAAGTAAAAAAATGTGATAAAATTAGGATTTCAATGTTTTCTTTTTAGGCTATGCATACTTAAGTCTACCATTAATCTTCATTATAAGACAAAACAAAATAAGATGATAAAATCTATGGTATACAATTATAAGTAGCTAATTATTTGGTGTATATAGTGGACAGAAAAAAGGAAGTATTGATTAGCTTTGCAATTTAGAACATGTCCAATCAATTTTATGCACTTTTTAGAATTGAAGAATCAAATTTTTAATCTCTTTTGCACAAACTAATTTTTATTATCTAGTTTGAAGCAGTTAACTTTTAAATATAGTAACCTTGACATTGCTTGGAATTGAAAATTTATCATGAAAATCCCAAGTATAAACAAGATAAAGGGAATATCCATCATTTATTGTTAAAACTTGCCATGTAAACCATTGCACATCTGCTGACTGTAGCAGGACTGGCTCGAGACAGATTGTCAACTTCAAAAAGCAGTCTCATGCCAGGAGTTAAAGAAATTCTCTCACCACTTGCTAAGCAAAGTACCTGACATGAAAAAACTAAACTTATGTAGCAAAACAAAGCAATATCAAATATAACTACTTTCAAATAACTATATCAATTAAAAACTTCTTTTTCAATATTGAATATCAGCTTCAAAACATGCAGCAAACCTATACCTTTGAATCATCTAGTACTGTATTGAGATTTTCTACCCACAGTGTATCAACAGGACCATCAAGAATCAACCATCTCCAGTCTGTGATATAACTTTCTTCCTTGCCTTCATCTTCATCATTCATTTCTTCTTCAATCACTGGCTGTTTCTGAGCATTAGCTGATTTAGATGCACCCTAAACAGAATAACTTTTGATCAGGGATCAGGGTGTTGGGGCAAGTTACAACATAAAAATAGACATTCATATTTCAATTATTTAAAAAAATGTTTTAAATGTATTTTTATTGAGAGCCTCATAAATCTTTTCAAAACAATTTCTCAGTAGATCTAAAAGGCATATTAAAATAAAATAAATGTAATTGTGCCACCTTAAAATGAACAATGCATTATTTTTTCTGTACAATATATTGTTTACATGCTTGTCATATAATTACAATAAAAAAAATAATATTAAACCAACATGGGTTTTGTTGTTTGAAGAAGAACTAGCACTGCCAGCTGAGGCCTCTCTGGAGTTCTTTGGCTCATCATCCATTACAGGTGTAGTGGAGGTCAATGAAAGCTCTTTTGAGAATCTGCGAGTAGCATTGGCAATAAGCCCATCAGACCATTCAAAAGTGTTGGGGTCAGTCTCACCATAGAGTTCACCAAGTGTCACACATTTTGGGTTGATAGTAAATGTTTCAACATGACCTTTCTTTCCTTTACTTGCCTAAAACATAAAAATATTAGAGGAACATTGATTCAAGCTATTTTTAGAATCTTTCCCTTTTTTTTTAAAGAGTTTTGTTTGTATTCAGGAAAAAAGTGGTGTGTATGTTGGTTCAATAGATTCATTGATTGCTCCTTATATGCATAGGACCCTTTTGTTTGAACATGATGAATATTGTTGGAAAGTCAGCATTTATATTATATTTATTAAAGTTACCCAGTACTACTATTGTGGCATCTGGTGACCTAGTCATGCAACAGGTCAAAAATGTTTTTACCATTGTTAGTAGATGTAGAAACAATGTTAATAGAGCCAAACTCACATGTCCACTAAAATGATCTCAATTAGAGTGAAAAGAGCTCTCAATCAGGACTGCATATTGGTTGTTGTTTTTTTAATGTCATTATTCCCATCAACTTTCTTTTTTTCTTTAACAAAGAAAAGTCACTAAATGCAATCAATTGTCAAGTCATCTTTATCTCACCCTCTCAGTAAAACACAATATATATTCTTCCTAAAAAAAAGATTGTATTAGAAAGTACTAGGACACTAATTTTATATATTTGGTTTCTTATGGATCAGACATTAGCTAGCACAGTCTTGGTTAACGATGGTTAAAAACACCTTTCTTTTCAACCTTTTTCTATCATCAAAGTAATAAAGAGTGTTTGACATTTCCAGATGTCCAGCTAACCTAATAAATTAAGAACTACAAGAACACAATTCTCAACACTTTACTCACATAAAACACACTTTGTCTCTTGGTATTGATGTCTCTGGTGCTGGGGTCAGAGGCTTGAGGTTGTAGCATTGGTAACAGGATCAGAGCCTTCTGTAGAATCATCCTGACTGAAGTTTTTCCACCACCAGTGGGGCCCACCAACATAACACCCTGACGCACCAAGATTTGACTGTAGAGTTGTTTGACTTTTTCTATTTGGTTTGGCCAGAGCTGCAAGTTCATTTCTCTGATGGACATATTGATGGATTTCTAGGAATGGAAATAAATGCAATGTTTTTAATTTCAGAATCATTTATAAACCAGATCATATAATTCCTAAAGTACACAGGTACATATATGTTGTTTAAATGTTTCATGTATAAACCAGATTATACAATTCCTAAAGTATACATATATGTTGTTTAAATGTTCTTTTCAATTTCTATATTGCTAGAAAAAACATACTCCTCTATATCAAATGAAACTATCTGTTTTTATTATAAAGAATTAGCCATCCTATGAAGATTAAAACTGAGTTTTGCAATTTTTAGAGAGCATTTTGACTTTTTTTCAATTTAATTTGATGATTCTTAGCCAAGATATTTTTTTTTTTCTGATGTACAATATTAAACATCTTTTTCAAGTACTATCTATTCATTGTTTTTTTTTGTTTTATTATTTTTTCAAAATTAAATTTCTTCCCCAAGCCTGTCACTAGTTTTGTAGGACAGAAAGAATTTTTACTTATATAAATAGTCAATAAATAGTAGTCCAAACTAACAGGATATTTGGGTTTGCCAACATTACCTCTAAAACACCTGTATCTTGAGCAGGGGGTGTAACTCCTGGGAAGAGATCATCTAGAATACTTTCAAATAGTGGCACATCTTCTGCTAAAAATTTGGGCATGTTGGCATCTCTCAGTGAGTGGATGAGAATGTAAGACTCCTCGTTTTCTGTTATTTTCTCTCCATTTGCTTGATCTCTACAAATGATGTATAATTTTTTATTTATTAATTGATAGGTACTCTCACCAAAAACCTACCATAAAATAAGTATTATGGTTTGGTATGTAAATATTACATATTATACTTGTAAACAGGAGCTCTAGATAATATCCAATTTTAATTTGTTCTACCTCAATAAAACTTGTCTCCTTCCATGGCCAGCCATGACCAGAACTGACTTGATAGTTCTCATACCAAAGTCATAATGGTCTTGTTGAGAAAGCTGTTTACTTGCCAATTGGTAAAGGTTAACAATTTTTTGAGACAATGATTTAGCTGCAGTAAATCCTTCAGAGAATAAGATGATTTCAGCAATCAGTGTATAGTCTGGCACCATCATGGCCACTGGTCTAAATAAATATTTTAAGTTATCTGGAAGCTCAACACGACCTGCATAGCTGTTGAAGAATGTGAAAAATTTGAGTAGAATAAGAGATATGTAAAAATGCAAGCTATTTTTGAAACTTTTTAAAATGGTTAAATTCAAAAGATTTAATAATCTATTTAAATATATATCCTAAATTTGCAATGTAATAAAAATTCAAGGTTATAAGAACAGTGTATAAAACATTGAACAGGTAAGATTACCTGGCAAAAAGAATTAAGCAGACCATAGACAAATTAAGGAACACAATGTTCAAACATTATTCATATAGATTATATGCAATAGTTTATACAGCTAGATAGAAACCTTTTTAACTATGTAAAATGAATGGATTAGTTTGTCTGTTTGGTAATGTAAAAGAGCTCTTAAATGTTGTAAGTTGCAAAAATGACCAGCATATACTTTTAATATAGTGGTCAAGTACCCCCTTTAAAATTCTACGAGTGTACACACGGCCATCATGTGGGTTTAAGTATTATGTAGGTCTTATGCACAACTTCGTCAGTTGAGCTACTATCCACTTGTTACGAGCAGTTGAGACTATTAATCATACACCAAACATAGTAGATTATGAGGACTTTAATCTTGATACAACAAGTAACAATATGTCAATAATAAACTCATTTACATTACCCCATTTTCGGATCTCCAACACTTCCTCAACATGCATTCACACCATTCCATATTCACACTATGCTGCACACATAACAACATGCATGACTAGATTGACACATGAAATGTATAAAATGTAATTATCTTCTCTTTTGATGTTTGTTTATAATTTATAAGACAAGAGAAAGCATGATTAAAATCACAATTAGTATATTCAACAATACTTATCAAGCAACACTTTCAACACTTACGTAGGGTTCATTGTTATAAAATATCCACAGGTTGGGTTCAGCTTTATGTCACGACCTTCAAACATAAATCTTGGCAGCTGAGAATCTTTGGCAGATTTGATGGTGTGAATCTGCATAGCTACAACAGATAACACTTCCACATCAATACGATTGAATTCATCAAAACAGCACCATGAGCCTGACTGAGCTAAGCCAGAGAAAAACTTGCCCAGCATCTAAAAAAAAAGGGAAATGTAAATATAAAAATACATTTAAGTTATATCTTATCTTATATGATACAGACGTTACTTCAAAAAAGAAGATTACATCCTATGCGTCAATGCATCTAGTCATGCATGTTAACCAATGAATTATATTCTGCCAAGTCACTAGTTTTCCTGGCTGGCTCAGGACTCTAATTTATGAATCAGTTAGGCTA
The DNA here is from genome assembly GCF_947242115.1 of Biomphalaria glabrata. Lineage (NCBI taxonomy): Eukaryota > Metazoa > Mollusca > Gastropoda > Planorbidae > Biomphalaria > Biomphalaria glabrata. The sequence continues at coordinate 17,409,074 of NC_074713.1, read as the reverse complement.
TTATTAAAAATTAAAATTATTTTGTTTAAATATAAAGATAAAAATAGTTACATTATTTGAGTTAGTGAAATCTATTTCAGTATATAATAAAATATGTAGTTCGCAGCTGGGAATGCATAGCCATGTGAAATATTGCTTCCTTTAATTATCTTTGGACTAGGTTCAAATTTGATATCTCTTTACTTATAATAATTTAGTAATTTCTATTTACCTTGTAATCTAATCCTTCAGAACAGTTGAAAACCACACACTGTTTCCCCATAGCCTATAAATAGAAAATAGTAATCATGCTGAAGCTTATATACAAGAATCTAAAAATAGATGAGAGCATGACTATGTATGAAGTATTAAGTTCACCTTTGCCAAATCTTTTACAGTTTCAGTTTTTCCAGTGCCAGCTGGTCCTGCAGGAGAGCCACCTAGGTGTAAATGCAATGCACCAGTCAGTGTCAGGTAGCATCTGTCAGTCAGTGGAGTAATGACAAGCCTGTTGGAGCATCCCAAATACTCATAGCCATACTGAAAGTTGGCATTGCTCTGCAGAACCAGACAATTGTTTGATGTTTCATCCCATTCATAACGCAGTTGCCTGCAATGAACATATTTTTAATTTCATAGATATTTAATAGTGAAAGTGACAAGCTGTTTACCACAATCATGACTATTTTCAAAGAATTATATAAAATTAAGGTTTGAAATTAAAGCTGAAATTCCAGAGATTTTTTTCCTGAATTAAATAAGTAAAAAATATTTGATTGAATTTTTTTATATGCAACATAAGCTTCTTGTTTACTAATCAATTAAACTAATGACCTAGCTGTAAAATGGAAGTAGGCTTAGCACCTCAAATGGGCAAAGATGATTATTAAAGCTAGACAAGGAAGTTGATATAATGGAGTAGTAAGGTTACAATGTTATGAAAGATGAGAAAAATAGCTGGAGGAGATTGCTTTAAAATTTATCCACCTGACATGTAATGTATATTGTTTACTATGCAACCTTCTCAGATGTACTATATTTTGTTGCAGAAAGTAACCTACACAAATGTACTATATAAAGTTTGACTAGAAAACCTACTCAAATGTGCTAAACATATATTTGTGTATGATGTAACCCACTCAAATGTACTGTACATGAAACAACACTCTAGTTTTCATTCTTTTCAAAGACTTTTCTTTTTTACCTCTTCCACTCAAAGTCTTCCTTTCTTTTGACTTTATTTTTCAGCATTTCAATGACAATGTCTCTGTTGTGGACAGTTATGGTCAGCAAGGCTTCTATACTCAGTCTCTGGTAGCCCTGGAGTCTGGCATAGGTAAAGCTGGCTAGCTGATTCAACAGCTCCACTATGGAGTCCAGTGTTTGTTTCAAGGCTGACTTGGTGTGATGGGAGTCAAATGACTTGGTCACATCTTTGTTGAACATGACCTGCATCTATATTGAATCAGAGAAATGCTTGATTAAAGTATTTAAAGCAAAAACAGAATGGTCAAGACAAATTAGGGTATTTCTATTCTATTTTGTAATTAACAATGAGATACTATCAGGTTGGGAACTGGGTGTAACAGATTAAAACACTTCAAGAAAAGAATGGTTAAATTTGTGGTTAAAAGCAATGTAGTCCTATCACATGATTAACAACCAGAAAGAATATTTGTAAGCTACTTACAACTGTGAGAACCACTTGGCCAGGATGTTTCAAAACCCATTCTTTTAAATTGGTCATTTGCCAGTCTGCTAACCCAATTTTTAAATGTCTAGAATAAATGTTTTAAATGTAAAAGCTCATTCAGAGTTTTATTTAATAGAATTTTAGAAATATTTTTCTTTAAAACTTTATTTCTCTGATTACTAAACATAAGATGCTAGAAAAATCATATTAACACTATTAATCTAAATATTTGTAGCAACAACAAATGTAAAACAAAATGTAAAAAATAAAAGAAACAAACAAACAATACAGCCTACAGGAAACAGAACAATTATAGTTGAAATGATCTCCTACTTTTTAACAGTTTCAAACATGCCAGCTTCAACAGTCAACAGCCACTGCTCTACAGCTCCTCTAACTCTCACATTTCTAAGTAAAGAGATATTTAAAACTATTTTAAATACATATATAAGAACCATGATATACACAACATTTAAATATTTGATTCCTTAACATTCCATGTATAAAGTTTAATAAATAATTACCTTGGCATAGTAATAGTTTCTTTCTCAAATGAAATAATTGATTTAACAGTTGGAGGCTGCCGTGGCAAGAAAGCAATGTCCAACTGTTTGATGTTACCAAAACATTTTCCAAGATGAGGCTTAACAGAAAATAAAATACAAATCATAATATTGAAAAAATGTTGTTGATTATGTATTTAAAAAATAAATTATTCATTAAGTGAAACAAATAAGAAAAAAAAAAAAAAAAAAGGAGTTTCTTTCTAAATAAAAAGAATTTCTTTCTTCTGTAAGCTGAATACATACCTGAACAGCATTAGGATCTTTAGATTGTGCAAGAATATCCAACAGCTCATCATTACTAAGGAAGTAAAACCTTGGAAAAATGAACCGTTTGGTCTCAAGGTAATCCTAATTAAAGAAAGAAACAATCATTATATTTTATAATTTACATCAACATTTACCCCTTAAAAAACAAAAGAGTATTTTTCTGCTGACCCGACAATGGGTCACCAATAGACTTTTAAAACATTGCCCAGAGATAAGGATAATTTGGAATTTAAAAAGTGAGTTACAATATACAAGCACTAAGGTGGATCAAATTAAATTTGTAAATTTGGAGGATTCCTTTTGTTTTCCTATTTTAATAGATTTTTTAAATAAAGTAGGGTTAGTCCATGATTCATTCTTCATCATAAACAGTTCTCACACAAAAAAGTATTGGCAGTGATCTCTTTAGAAATGAACAAAGCCTTCAATGGAAACATCAAATTGTTACCTCCAAACATCTCTGGACTTTCTCTAAGTTGGCATTGCACATCTGTAATGTGTCTAGAGTTCCTGGAGTAATGGCAGACTTGAGAGCATTAGGTCTGTCTTCTGTCCTACGCATGATGTCTTTCCAAGCTTTATCTACAGTCATAAACAGCTTATATTCTGCAGGGAGTTGTCTGTTAACAAAAACAGAATAGTTAGAGTAACAAAGTAAAGAAAATAAAGTCCTGACAAGAAATGTATTCATTAAGATTTTGAATTAACAACTACGTGAAACAACATATGACTGAAAAGTAAACTCAAATGATAATTTGTAATATAATAAATGTTATGACAAGTGCAAGGAAAAGTATTTAAAACTAATTAATAACTAGTGACAAGGTAGGCAATTTGACCTTTGAATATCTTGAGTGCTAAATATTTGTTCTAAATAAAGCCAATTTCTTTGACAAGTCAACCATTCATCTAATGTTCTAGAAAACACTTGAAGTTTACGTTCCCATTCTTCCACTTCAGCCTAAAATTATTCAGGGGAAAAAAACTTGTGTTAAATGCAATAGATAAATCTAATTGAAAACATCAACTATTACATGTACACTTTGTGAAGACAATAAATATATTTTACCTTAATAGGTCCAATATATCTGGAACCTCTAATGGTTCCAACAGTCACCTGACTCTCTTCCAGCTGAGCCATTATATCCTCTACACCATAAATGACCAGAGTGTCTCGTCCAGCATGTGGTACCAGACGGAAATCAGTTGAAAGCCAAAGGTCAATCACCTGAGAATTTTAAATTACACAAATGTTGAGAGATTTATTTATACATTTTAGAAATGGAACAATTCAAACTGGGTTTGTTTTTTCACACATTGAAAAAAAAAATTATGTTAGAAATGAAACTGGCTTGGATTTAATGCACACAATAAAAGAAATAAGGGAAGTAAGAAAAGGGAGTTAACCTTGTGTAACATTAGCTCCAGAGTAGCTTCATTGCTTGCTGTGGTAGAAATCTCCTGGATCTTATCTTTATGCTTAAAGATCTTTTTGTAGAAAAAGAAAAAAGAAACAACTACATACAAAATACATTGTAAAATGTAAAATGAATGTTTATATATTTAAGTAATCATGATTTTTTAAAATTTACCCTAAAAAATATTAAATTAATTAATCAGATTATCACAAAAATCAATAATTAGACTTTAATATTTTTTCAATTCATTTTATTCACCCTTTAAAAATTTTTTGGTTGTTTTGTTTGTTGTCCTTTTGAGTTGCTTAAGAGAGTTTCTATAGAATCTAAATTATCTTATCTTATATAATACAGACGTTACTTCAAAAAAGAAGATTACGTCCTAAGCGTCAAGCATTTAGTCATGTCTATTAACCAATGACCTAAATTCTGCCAAGTCACTGGTTTTCCTGGCTAGCTCAGGCAACCCATTCCATGCTCTAATAGCATAGTATTCAGGGCTAGACTTCCAACATTTGTTAAGAAAGTTTGTGTATTTTATTAGCAAAAGTGTTTTATGATGAATGTACTTTTGAAAAACTTTAAAATAAAAAAAAGGAACAGAAAACACTTGATATACCAAAAGGTGTTGCAACCAATGGGTTGGAGAATCTGTCATTACGAGGTTTTCTAAACATTTAGCAACACTATCAAAAAACAAAAAGAGTTTTAGTTTGACAAGTATTAAAAAAAACTTCTGTAATCAGGGTTTCAAAATCTTCTCAATACACTAGATTTGAACTACAAAAATATGTTTGAAGAATTTTAAAAACTTACATTCATTTCTATCAAATTTCCAAGTGTAAAATTTTTATCATGACTAATGGATTTGTTAATCACTTTTTGTATTTCCTCCCAGTGGCGAGGCTTAAGAGATGGATTTCTCAGAGCAATGATCACAGGCATGCCCTGTTTGAAGTCTAACACTTTTTCCTTAAGTTTTGGAACAACTTGATTATGTGGCAGTCCTATTAGCAATGAATAAAAAGTAAAATTAAGTTGCAATAACACTGCAAAAAATTTAATGTGTCCCAAAGATTAGAGGAGACTATCTTTTTATTTTTGTTTGTTTCTAATCCTAACTAAATGAAATTTAATTTGCAAAACAAAAATTAAAAAAAATATAGACATACAAAGTTTAGAAATTTCATGTTTTGAAAAGTGTATTAGTGTTTGAAACTCTACAATTTATAACTACAAGACAAAATATAAAAATAGAATATTAACTCTACTGGACATTTGTAGTGCAACTGTGTATAAACTTATATGAAATTATTATGAAAAGCTCAATGAAAAAGTTAATGTATTAAAAATGGTTTAGCTAAATATTCAAACAATATGGCATCACATAATAAAGTGACATTTGATATTTTCATCAACTTGTAATAAAATACAAAGAATAAACCATTAAAGACATTTCAGAGAAAAAAAATCAAAATTAAAACAAAAATAGGAAACAAAAATATGATAAATACCAATGCAAAAGAAAGAAAAAATAATTACCACCAATGAAAAGAAAGGAAACAAATGTATGAAACATCTTTTACCCTACAACTCAAAATTAATTAACTGAGACTGCTGCCACTTGCTACCACTAGTATCAACATTTAACACTTCACAGCGAATGCTTGAAAAAAGAGTACACACTAAGTGATAATTATTAAAAGAAGATTAAAATTATTTGGCATTAAAACAAAATGTAGCTTTTCAGTAAACATGCTATTAACTGGGAAAATGTGGGAATTCTTTTTTTTAAATTTAAATTGTAATATATGCCAATATTTGTTATTTCACAGCAAGGTATAATTAATATATTTTATTCTTAACCCTTTAAACCCGGTGCTACTGATTGAAATGTTCCTAGCCTTTTTTTAAAAATCACTTTATAATATATCTTTCTCTAAAAAGTAAATGTTCCTCAACATTTTTTATTACCTTTTTCTAGCATGTAAAGTGTTTGAGTAAACTTGTTCACATTTTTTTGCAGCCCTTCAACGTTGATAGAATCAAATGGGGTTTCCATCCATTCCTCCACTAGTTTTGCCCATTCTTCTAATGACTGCCACAGTAATGTCCTCAGAGTTAAGTCTCTTTCAATTTCACTCAAGTCTGCCTGAATTTCTTGAATACTGTTATCTGATCGTCTTTCTAAGCCTTGAAGTCTTTATTTAAAGAGTAAAATAGCTATTATAAAATGCTTAAATTTTAATAATGTATTAAGACAATTCAATAAATATTTTAACTATAAATAACAACAGTGGGAAAAAAAACAAAAAGTTTACTTATACTTAATTTTGATGTCTTTTAGCATATTTTGAAAAAAAAACAAAAAACAACTAACTCTCCATAATAACTTTTTCTTTGTTTTGACAAAGAAGATCCAAATCTCTCTTGGTAGCTGGCATAGCTCCTTGCTTTTATAGACAAAATATGCACTTCCTCTTGAAGAAGTCGAGTAGTTTCCAAAGCCGAAAGGGGATGCGTGTCAACATGCAGGAGTTCTGGGTCTTGGACACGTATTTTTAAATCCATTAAGGAGGTCTTGATATTGCCAATAAGACTGTCAAGTTGAGATGAAAATTTTCTTATGTTGTCATCTTTTTTGGCCTCACAGTACAAGATAGTATTCTGTAAAAAAAAAATCATACCCATAATACAAAAACATTTTTTAAATCATTCAACGACGATTATTAAATAAAGGGAGGCAATACATTTTTTACAAGCAGTGAAATAGAAAAAAAAAAAAAATCACGATATATGACTGTGTTTACAACAACTATTTTCTGATAAAGCTCCTTCAATTTAAATTTTACTTTAGGTTTTTATTTTGTTGAATAACTGTCCAGATTAATTAATAATAAATAAATAAATAAATTTAAATAATTTAAAATTAATTTCAAATTTACTTTTAAGTGTTGAAAACTTGGAGACAGTGTCTGGTACAGAGCCATTTCTTCAGCTTTGATAGTAACTTTGTAAGATTTAGCAACAGTAAATAATTTATTGACAACATCATATTCTTTATCTAGTGCAGGTAACTCTGTTGACATGCGACCCAGAAAAGAGAGATGCTCCACGAACTCTTCAACAGTCAAAATTGTTTTGTCTAGCCTCTTAGAGGCTCCCTGTTCATAAAATAAATATAACATTAAATGCAACTATTAATTTATATACAAAAAAAAAAAGTTTACTAAGGATTTATTTTGACTTAAGCAAGTGTTTCAAACTGTTTAACATGTATATCACTACATATAACTGAACATGTCTTTGGCTAAGGCAATTACAATATTAAATGAAATGTACCCATTGATAACAGAGATATGTTGAAAGGTAGGTAGACCTTATATAATAACAAGACTAAAATATGAAGCTGACACCTAAAGTAGCCATAACACACCTGTCTACTCTGTCTGTTCAATAATCTTTATAGACAGTGTATAAACAACATTTTCATGAGGCAGTCAAGTGACAGTTTATGTATTTAAACAGACCATTAGACTTCGAAGTCTATGATGTAGGATACATTGTTCACCAATATTTTACAATCCCAACTTTTATGAGGAGACTTAACATTGATTCTAGGTGAGCTCAACAATGTTCTCAAAGCTTGAATTAAGATCTAAGCCTTATCAAACTTAGAACTAAACTCTCAATTAAGAAACACTTTATAACTCATCCACCATGACTTACAATCAAATTGTTTATAAAAGAAATTATAAATACTCAAATATTTCTTTATCAATTAAAACAAACATTTTCTTAAAATCATGATTAATTCAAAGACTTTAAAATGAACAGGAAAAGATATATTAATTATACCTTAATGATTGTCATCAGATCATCATTATGTTTGTTGGCTATGATTGGTAGGCATTTGTTGGTAGCATCCACCACTGCCTGGGGATAAGGCAGACAGGCATCTCTGAAGTCAACCCCTTCCACCTGGATCATGGCTACTCTTCTGGATGTCACCATTTTATTCATACGCCGAATCTAAAAATTTTAAATACAAGTATAGTGTCCATATAAAAACAGAATCTATGTTTATTTATCAGTAAAAAAAAAAAACATCAACAAAAAAAAAGGAATTTCGTTTAAATAACATTGTTAAATGAGGAAGATCAACAGATCAGATAGAATTAAATAGAAATAAATTTAATTAAGTAACTAATATCACTTTAAAAATGTGCAAGCTATTCCTTATACTTTTCAATTAAATTGATTTTGGTATTGATCTCACTTTTCATAATGATTGCTCAGCCTAATATTTTGTGTAGCTTATTAGTTCTAATTTTAGAATAAGTTTAAAATGAACACAGTAAGTATTACTGCACAGACCATTTCTAAATGAACTCCAAGTATATGGTTAAAATCCTCTGATGTCCATGGATTCTTAGCTATTGATTCTTCCACATTTACTTTTCTTGATTTATCCACCATTTGACAAAATCCACTATAGTTCTGTCAATAAATGTAAACACATTCAATTTGACTGAGAAAGAAATGTTCATGTTGTTGTATGTTGAAAAAGAAAAGAAAACAGTTGGTATCTGAATCTCAAAATGAACAAGAAATGTAAAGAAAACCCTTATATATATATATATCATTTGTAGGGCAAGTAATAACAGAGAGATATGAAGTGATAATCAAACATACTGAAATAAATTGCTCAAGCAACTGCATTTCCATTTCTACATATTTAAACATCCCAGTTAATATTTTTTGATAGGCTGGATCTTCTCTGAGCACAAGGTCAAGGTTGGGCCATTCCTGCATAACTTCTTGTTTTTCTTCCATTTCCTCTTCATCACAGTTAAGCTTAAGGTCATGTTTGGGAGGAGAGTAGAATACAGCCAGTTTGGGCTCTCTGAGCATTGGAGTTACTTTAACTGTAAAAAAAAATAATTTTTGCATAACAAATCTATATGTATTATCTTCTTTTTTTTTTTTATTTGTGCTTTCAACATTCATTGAACATGGAATCAAAATGAAATAAAAAGTAAAACTAAAAGCAAATGTGTATTGTGAATAAAATGGCTAGCTCTTGATTTTACTAAATTTTACAAGAATGTAGATATTGCTTTCAAAATAAGAAAATCTCATCTTCTTAATCTAACTGATTCAAACATTTTTTTAAACAAGTCTGATAAAAATCAGAATGGTGAAACTCATAGATGGGCAAAAGAAATTGTTTTGCTAAGAATGATTTTCATAATACAGCATTTTAATGACTACCTAAAAAGTAAAGTTCCCCTTTCAGACTTTGCGATCTATAGGGCAGATGATGTAAAGGTCATGTTTCTGCAACCCAAGGTTAAAAAGGGTGTCATGTGGCCAGCACAACACAGCCTTTACTTTTCCCCTCAAATAATGTTGGGTACCCATTAGAACTGGGTGGACTCATAGGCACCCAAAGATTTCATAATTATATATTTCAGTCTTCACCAGGATTCAAACTTAGGACCCCACCTTTGGAACCCGTGCTTTACCACTTAGCCACTGCGCCTCTAAATGACTACCTAAAGGGTCAATTATTTAGAAAAGAAATATTGAAAGTGAAATAAATAATTTCCTCCTGCATAAAATATTATCCATTGAAATAGTTATAAACAATATATATATATTGCATTCAGTGAGTCCATTCTCTTACCAACTGTATCCTCAAAGTAACAAATCATAGACCTGATGCAGGCATTAAATTCAGCAGAACTGGGGGATAAGCTCACAAAAGTCTTGGTGCTGTTTAGGGAGTTCCAGAAACACAAAGTCAAACTTTTTTATTTTTAAGTATGATTTTTTTTTTTTTTTAAAGTTTAATGAAGTGATAAATGAAAGATAAAAAAATTTTGAAGTTTAAAAAAAATGATATTATTAGATACAAAATTATATAGGATTATAAAAAGGGAAATAATAAGCATGCCATATGAAAAATCTCTGGCTCCTCTATCACCAAAGAAAAAGCCACCTTAACCTGCAATATATGTGGACGGGAGTGTCTCTCCAAAATAGGGCTCCAAAGTTACATGAAAAAGTGTTCGAGATGAACCATAGTCGTTCTACGACTGAAGGAGGCCAACAAAAGAATAATTAGAAATTGCAAGTGAAATTGAGAGAACAACTTAGTAGGTTGAAACAAGTAAGCTAAGTCATGTGAACTTCACTTTTCTTTCAAGTTCACAATTGAAAATATTGCCTTATACTATAATCTTATACTCTTTTAAAAATTAGAAGCATGCATATGTTTGATGATGAAGGTTACTTTTACAAAGAGTTTTAATATTTTCTTGAAAATGTAAAAGTAAGATATTCTCTCATGGAAAGAAGATTACTTGTGGCTCACTACTGTAGTAAGACTATACCCAAACAAGTTTTCCAAAAGTCTAAAGTCGTCATTCTGATACAGCTGCTATGCAACTTTTCACTTTTAATTAAGCTACATATTTGTGAATCCTCTTTAACCCAGTCAATGATCTTCCAATTAATTAAAAAGTTCAATATAAAGCCCTGCAGGGAGTGAAAAAATTTAATATTTCTGACTTTCAAAAAAAGGAGGAGAAACTTACTCCTTTTCTTTGTTAGGGTATGCATATGGATCAAGTTTTGCATCTGTTTTATTATGGACATTATCATCTTCATCTATTTCTGATTCCTCTGATTCATAGTCACTCTCAGTTTCTGAATCTGATTCTGTAAGAAGGAAGAGAACAATGCTTTCTCAAATGTAAAGTAAATAAGTTTTTGCAAATGCATTTATACAAATATAACTAAGAAAAACACTGTTTTATAGTGTAAGCTTACATATAAAAAATAGCAACTAAAATAAAATATTCAAACATTTTAAATCAAAATTAATAATAATCTATCATGCTTTGAAAAGACAACTACCAGTGCTGTTTTCTCTGGTTATCCCTTTATGTTCATGTGTTTTTTCTCCTTTTAGGGACCATTTCACTTTAGAGTTTCTTTTGGCTGTACCATCTTGAGATTGGTTGCTAGTAAGAGTAGGCACATTTAAAACTAGTTTGACAGTAAAGACAGGACTGATGACCTCCTCCACAATATCCCTACGTCTTATTTCTTCCAGAACCTGATGGAATCATTTGAAAAGAGTTTAAAATTCTGAATCACTTGACTTCGAAAGAAATTTTTTTTTTTGTATTCTAAATATAGTTTGCTACCTCATCAATATCTGGTGGACCTTGAACTACTTCTATCTTATTAAAATCATATTTGGGAATAATATAAGCTTCAGGACTCTCAGCTGTGGGTTCTTCTATTACTTTGTGCTGGAATCTTGTCATTGGTGTATAGGCTCTGTGATCAAACAAATGGACTATTATTATACTTTTTTTTATTCAAATATATTTTTGTTAATTCTATTGTTTTTATAAATATTTTCAAAAGAACATCTTTAAAAACAATTTATTGTTACAAATAAATAAATTCTGCTGACCTTGATGAGAGAATTCTAGAACTTGTTGATCTGATAGAACTTTCCTGAGGAAAAAACAACAGCATTTAAATAGAAAATTCTAACATGCAAGAAACATACAGAGCGACTTAATAAAAGCATTTGAAAAACTATAAAACATTCTTACAAATAATATACATAAGATTATGTAATGTCACAATGAAAAAAAAATATGGTGAATGATCATTGTTAAATGTTTTCAATATTAAAAAAATACATAAAGAAACTTATCAAATAGAGAAACAAATTTTGATTCAATGTCTATATTTTTTAATAAAAAATGTTGTTTAGATACTTACTTCTTCCTCTACAGCTTCAAAGTCTCTTAAATCATACGACTTATAAGAATCAGCCATATGATCTAGAAGATTCTGAGCAGCAGAGAAAACTAAGTGTCGCAACAAATCTTGAAGCAAGTAATCTATACATCTAAGGAAACATGACAGTCTTGCCAGGATCTTACGCCACTCAGCAATCTCAGCATACAAAGGCTTAGCTTCTAGATAGGAGACAAACATATATACATGTACCTTCAAATGAAAGTTTGTGATCAACTAAAGATTAGATAACTACTCACAAAAATTCTTCCATTGTACTCACATTTTACAACATATATAAAGCATATAAATGGGCCTCATATATTTTTGTGAAACTTCACAATATATAAGGTTGGATGGTTGGTAGACACTAAGATCAATATCCTTAAAAACAATAAATGGATCTTGATGATCACCTACTGAAGTAAGAGAGAGTTCTGCTCTTTAGGTTCCATGATCCAAGATGATCGCCTCAAAGAAGCTAATTCAAAACCTTATAATCTGAGCAGTAAAAAAAATCTGGAGTGTTCTACTTTCACATTTACAACAGTCAATCTGTACAGGGACATGCTAGCTCCCATGAGCTGAATGTTGATGACACTAAAACACTGTATTACAGTCAGCTGTACCAGGTGGCAGATGACCATTGCATGGCAGTAAAATTTACTCAAGGTACTTTAAAACCTTAATGCTAGTAAATGTGTGTGTAAGCATACTTCACAAACCTATCAATAATAGTTGTTTTACTCTAATTTAAACATAACACCCATGGTACTCTGCATCAACTGAAAATGTTTTCAAATGATTGTAGGAAACTCACAATTTAGATTAAAAGTTGGCAATTTTGTTTGGTCTTTTTTTAAAAAGAAATTGCATGGAAAAATAAAGAAGGAAATACAATGCTTTAAATCAAGTATATAAGGTTATGACTTTGTATAAACATACTTTTCTGATCTAATTTTTTCACTAGCATATTCTTTGTTGTTCCTCTGTCTAAATAAGCAGTAAGGTTAACTTTGTTGTTTAGTTTTTTGCCAGAATCATCTCTGATCCCTTGAGCCACACCTTCCATTTCAGCAACAGTCTTAAAATAATTTATTAACCATGATTATAAGGTATTACAATTATAAACATTTCTAATTACTTTCATCAATATAATCTTTTAATCTGTTCAACAATGAAATGTTGTTAATTATTTGTAAGCTAGACTCACTGCACACGCTTCCCATACAATCTCTATGATTTGTTCTCTGAGCCTGTTCAACTGTAGCAAGGCCCTGTCACATCTATTCTTCTGGCGAAGCTCAAACTCCTCAAGATTTAGCGTTGCTCCTGGATCAAGCTCAATAAGGGAGATAAGAGAGCTAGAAGAACCATCTTTCAGGACATCTTTAGTACTCTCACAAATGCTCCTTACATGTATGAGACATCCCTGAAGCACCTCATTAGCTATGAATAAAGATTTGCAGAGTTTGTCTCTGAAAGAAAAAGTAGCTTTACATTAGACCAAGGTTTACTCGAATATTTTTTACATACACTGTATTGGCTCTTTAAAAAATAAGTTATAAAAAAAATAAATTGTAAAAAACATTCATGATAGAACATGCAGATGGAAAGATTGCCCAGTTAAGCCAGGGGTTCCATGTAGGATCAGTTTTAGACTATATTATAAAGACATATGCTTTGAGTAATGAAATAACTTTAAATGAGAGGAGATAGCTATCAGAGTATTTCAGCATAAGTACAGTGACACTAAAAAAACTGGATTAAAAAAACACTGGTGATTGTAAGTAGGTTAAAATTTATATATTGTAAAGCAGGACAAAACTGTTTTTAATAATTTTCAAATTAAAGAACTTAATTTTTTATTTCTATTTCTCAATCAGAGAAAAAAAAAACAAGATATTTAAATCCATCTTACATGTGAAAGTGGGTAAAAAAAATATGTGCTTGAAAAAAAGTAAAAAACTGTTTGCTGTGAAGTTGTTGTTTTCTCAGAACCAACTCATTGAAGTAATTTGGATGACAATATTAGTAGAATTTAAAAACAAATAAACTTACTTTTGACCTTTGTTCTTTTGTCTAAGTATTGTTTTTTTCCAGTTTTTAAAAGCTTTCCACAATCTAAAATGTAAAATAGTTTGTAAAATCAAATAATTAACTATATACTTTTGAACATTTTAAAACAAGAGCTCATTAAAAAAACACAACTTTATCCTCCAGAAAAAATATGGCTCAAAATAAAAGATCCTAAACCAGCTAGGCTTCTTGAAAAAACAGTAGATTGATTATTTGTCAAGTCTAACTAATTTTTGTTGTCATAAACCCCATTTGGGAAAAAAAATTTAAAACTTTCAAAACAGATGAATTGTAGCAATAATAATAAAGATAAATATTATTAGAATTAGGCTTGCATAGTATCACTTTTCTTTATAAATCACAGCTAACAATAAAACACTTCTTCATCAGTTCATTTACCTGAATTTTACAAAAACAGGAATGTGGAAAATCATCTTAAATAATCGTCGTTCCCAAATCCACCATAGGGCAGGTGTAGCATTGGACTCGTTCATTTTCTCATCAGTTTCATAGCACTGACAAACATTTAAGATAAAATCAATAGACTTCACAAAAAACTATTACATTTCAATGCTGTAGTTTTCATACAAAATTAAACAATAAATAATAATTACAATAATAATAATGTCAACTTAAACTTCTTTAGAAAAATAAAGTAAAAAAAAAATTCACAATATGAATATAAGTGAGTGAAATTTACTAATTATTTTATATTATTACCATAGACACATAGGAGGCACTGATGGTAAAATACATTCTTTGTGACCTTGCTGTATTAGCTGACACCACCTCAAGATCATATGGATCATATCTAGCTCTAAGATTGCTGCTGTTATGAGGCAAGCAGTAATAAAACTTTCCAGTGTCTTCTTTCACAATGTTTGCACAATTCTTAGAACAAAAACAAAATTTAATTAAAATTTAGTTGTTTTTTTTTTAATTGTAATAATAGTTAAAGCAAAAAAAAAAAAATTAAATACAAAACTAACATTAACTTAATCATGTCACATGTTAATTCTTTTTTTGTTTTTAATTATTATTTTGTAATTTAAGGCATTAATGTATAGTTAATATATTTATGACTTTTATACATCCCATATAGTGTTGAGTCTCTTGTGTAATTAAGAATTAAATATCAAAGAACACTTTTTATTAATTAATAAAGCTAAATCACTACTAGGAAATTCAATACAAAGATGTGAAAGCATGCAACAATGAATACCATTCAAAACCTTTTCCTAATTTGTTTACAAATTCATCTTCACAACATTATTGCACTTGAAATTTAACCATTAAAATTTTGTCTACGTATAAACTGTAAACATGACTTTGTACATTACTATTTCCTAAAAATGTTATTTCAGTTCAAGACTGATAATTTATGTGACTAGTTATTTTTGGTCACACTTCTGACTTCTACTATAACTATGATTATAATTTTACCTTTTCCTCATCATCAAAATCTTTTAAGCTTTCCATTTTCTTCTTTACGCCAGGTCCGTGTCTAGGTATTTCAGTCACCCATCCCAACAGTCTTCTCATCTCAATCAACTTGTTAAAGCCATCTGTTACATCAGGCACTGTAACAGGCATTAAAATTGTTTGTCAAAGCAATTAACCTACTATTTATTTTTGTGCTGCTTGCATGTCAATTTGTCTGTCAATCACATCAGGATCTCAAAAGCTAAAAGTTTTTGAAAATTGTAAATCTGATGATATATTGCTTTCATCATGCTCGAAACAGATGCAATTGTTACTTTTTGTGTTCTGAAAGAGTACACTTTTATTTTCAAATTAAAGCATGTTACTGCATGCACATATAAGAACCTTCATACAAGGTGGAGAAGGCAGTATTACTTTACATATGTTTTTATCTCCAAAACAAAGTGCTCTAAAAATGAAAATCCAATTTCTAATGTCACCATTCTCTAAATAAATGCAATGTTGTTTTTTACAGTTCTTCAAAATGATACTCTTTCTCTTTTTTAGAAAAGCATATTGTATGTAAATTTGTATGATTCATTTAAAAAAAAAAAACAGTCAAAAGCATGCAACTAATGGAAGTCTGTATGGCAGTAATGCCAGAACAATGACTAATAGGTCGAATCTGGCTGAAAATGCAGTGCTATCCATCCCATGAACCACTGCCTACAGTGTATAATGATGCCGCAGAGGCTCAGTTCCATTGGACTCAATGATTTTTTTTTTTAGGGTGATGTGGTCATAACTTGTGCACTCAGACCAAAGACAGTTAGAAGCTACAACGTTATGTGATCTAAATTATCTGCAACCCCATAAAACATTACAAAAGAAGTGACAAAGATCCTTGTATTTGTTCTCTTCAAAGTCTGTTGAAAATTATTGGTTTCATTCTAATTAATTCAAAGTCCCAGTTGTGAATATGATTTAGTTATGTGTTTGTTTGTGACAAATCATATAACAGCAACCCACAGGGGTCACTATCAAGTTTGAGTGACAATAACTCCCTTTCTCATCTTGTTTATGTTTAGAATTATTTAATTATATATGTATATATATATATTTATTTATTTATTCATTATTCATATTCATTATTAGTTTTGTCAATACTTAATCAGGTCACTGTGGACACTTAGTTTAGTTAACATATAAACATGTCACAAACTTAGTTTAGTCAACACTTAAACAGGAAACTGTGGGCACTCTCATCATTTTTACTGTTTATTTCAATTTGATTATAGTTGTAACTGTAAGACTCATTCAGGTTACATACCACTATCATCATATTTGTTAGTCTTCAGATAAGTCAATACTTTATTTGGATCAGGTTTGGATGAAACATGAGAGGTTGATAAGGACTTAATGTTTGTTTCATAATTATCTTTTGATCTCCTCATTGCTACACTTGCACTCTTTGATCTTTCTACTGGGACATCAGAGTTATATTGCCTTGGACTGTACAGTATTACCTGTGTCATATAATATGTTATAGAACACAATTAAGATACTGGAATAAAGCTAAAAATATCAAAATATTATAATAAGTTCTAATAATAGATGGTCATGGTCTTCGGAACAGTAGTAATGTCTGCAAAGCTAATTTCTAATCTTAATATTTGTTATGCAAATATTTGAAAAGGAGCCATTTGAGTATACCATTTTATTTCACAAATAATTACCAGAACCAAATTATTTATTATATTTATATTTATATATATATATATATATATATATATATATATATTGCACAATTATAATAATAATAATAATATTTAGCCAATGTCTTAGAGTCCAAAAATTAAGTACAATAGCAGAACTTTATATGGTTACAAAGAACCAGTTAAGACCTACATCTGACACAGACAAAGTCATTGTCTGGTTGGGTCAGACACTGTAATGGTACCTGCCATTGTTTTTGTATGAGTTCTTCAGCTGTCATTTTCAGAAGACTGCCAAGTTTTTACCTCTATGCCAGTAAAAGTTAACTGAGTTAACTAATGTCAGAGCTGGTCTTTAAAGTACTTCCAGAAGCATTCTAATGTGAACAGGCTAAAAAGATTGCCTTTGGAATGAAGTCATCCACCATATAAGATTTATGCCCACCCATAAAATTTATTTACATTGGAATTAACCAGAATATAACATTTTCCAGATCAACTGATTTTTTATTTTTCAAATAATGTTTAGGTCATTACATTTTTTTTTAATCTTCATATACTTATAATTACAACTTCTAGACTCTTGTTTCAAACTTAGCAAATATTTTTAGATTTTAGTTTAATCTTTTCTTAAAATAAATTGTTTTATAAATGGTAGCCAAACATGTTTAACTAGAAAAGAAACTAGAACACATAAAAAAGTTGAACCTGTTTTTGTCTATTTGTTCTAGGTGTCAAAGAAATTGCTCGTGTTATTCCTGAACTATTTTCTGTATTCTTTTTTATTTCTATTGAACCTTCAATTTGCTGCTTATGAACATTATTCACTGGATCCAATTTTCTAGTTGGACTTTTTGATTCACTCCTTGATGGCTTGTCTATTTCTATTCCTGAATCTTTACTAACTTTATTGTTTGATTGGTCACCTATAGCAGATAACAGATGTCTATTACATTTTGTAAAAATAATTATTTTATTTTTAAAAAATGACAGTAATTTTTTAAAATAATAATAAAATGAGAACAAGAAATATGATATTCTTTGTTTGAAAAAAGTCTTCAATAAGCCAATCATTGGCAGAGAAAAAATCATAATAGAAGAAAAGTAAAGTTACCCTTTCAGACCTTTCAATATATGGAGCTGATGAAGTAAAAGTCATCTGTTTCTGAGGCCCATGGTTAATGAGGGTGTCATGTGGCCAGCACAATGAAAAATCGCCTTTACTTTCCCTTACTAATGTTAGGTACCCACTAGAGTTGAGTGGAGTCAGGGGTGCCCTAAAAATCCCAAAATTCTAATCCCAGTCTTCATCTGGATTCAAACCCAAGACCCTCAGTTTAGAAGCAAGCACTTACCACTCATCCACCACCACCACTCCAATGAAAACAAAAAGGATTGAAAAATTATATGCAGAATAGCCCAAAAGAAAAAAAAAACTTATTAGAAAGCTTACACACTAAACAATATTGGCTGAAGTTTTGAGCCTTATGCAGAAAAATTTAAAAAATGTTTGGTAAAACCAGATTGTTTTTTTTTATATTAAAACTATAGGCCTACTGAAAAACTAGCTCGAATATTAACTCAAGTATTGAAAAGTAGTACATTACCAATTTCCTATTTGAAAATGACAATTTAAAAAAAAGGGATGGAAATTATTAATAAAAAATAATGAGAAAAGCATATACCTTTTTTCTATAGTTTATCTTTTTCTAAAGTATATTTTAAAAAAAAGGTCTCCAAGAATTATTATGCAACATTTTCAAGAAATAAAAAAAGGGGGGTAGCAATGTGACATTTAATGTAAGCTTATAAAGAGTAATCAAAAGTAAAGGTAGTAGGCAAAAGTAAATGTATTGATTAATAAAGATCAGCATTTATAAATTACTAAGGGCTAACCTTTAGCAGTGATATCCTGTACAGAAATGCTGCTATTTAAATCTGGTGAAATATCAAGAGGCTCCAATTGCTTTGATCGTTTTCTAGTTAAGCTTAAAAAACAACAAATATTAATATAATTATCAGAAATGTAATGGTAATAATTATGGTTTATAACTATGCAAGAATATGTATTTTAATTATTATCAGACTACTAAATTTTGTTAGCAAAGGATTATCTTTACAGCAGATACTTGTCCTTCAAAATTGTTTCACCAGAGAGCTTTTCATCACTTGATGAGGGACTCATTTTTTTAGGAATAGTTGTACTCAAAGGCTCCAAGATGTTTTTTTTGTTCTGCAGGCTATAAGGTTGAACAACACTGCCACTCTTGGTAGAGAGAAAAAAAAGGTACTTCACAGTTTTTACTTCAAATTTGTCTATTCAAATGTATATTTCACAAAAAATAAACAAGGGAAAATGAATGCTCAACCAATTATATTATGCTTTCCTTCAACTTAGAGAACAGAGAACAAAAAAAACAACACAATATTGTCTGGTCCTCCATTCTTTATTAAAGCTTTAATGGTACCAACTTTATAACTTTTGGACATGATATTAAAAATTCCTGCATGAAGAATTACAAATGGAAATTTTTTAAATTATCAAATCAGATGAAATTAAAGAGCTTGGCGAAATATTAACTCAGCAGTTGCTCAAATCCTAAAATAAATTTTCTGAATTTTGATAGCTCTGTAAGTTTGAAGCATAATTAGCTTTCTAATGAGGCTTAAAATGTGTCTACAACAAAGAGTATGAGTCAAACTTATGCTAGCCAATTATAAATCCTTTTATAGAGAATAAACTAGAAAAACTAGAATAATAATTGTTAGATATTTAATCTCTGTAAAATTTCATTATACTTAAATTGCCTCTACAGTTTTTATTTCTAAAAGTTTTAAATGCCAGATTCATTTCTATGAAATAATTAACTTAGCAGGCCTATTAGAAATTATTATAATTGAACTAAATAATAATGTCACATACAATTTAGACACAATAAATCTTGGTTATTGTGCCTAAAAAGATCTTTACAAAAAAATTTTCAGACAAAAAAAAAAACTTAAAAACAACAACAGCTCAATAACTTGTTTTTACTCTTACCAAAAAAAAAATATATTTTAGTAAAATATAAATATTAAGTTTAGTAGGTGTATATTTATAGGCCTATTTTAAACTTATATATATATAGATGATAAATAAAGGTCTTTCAATATCATTATTAAGAGTTAATAAAACAAAGTAGCTTGTCAACATAGTTATACAAGTTATAGTGATTATTCCCTAAAATATTAAATAGGACATAGATCTATATTATACTTACTCTTGGAGTTGCATTTTTTTTTAAAGACTGTAACTTTACAAACTGTATAACACCTGAATTTTCTGGTTTATCATATAATCTGTCTCTTAATTTTGCTTGCATGCTTCTTGAATCATTCAAATTTATATTCTTTGATCTTGGTGATATTTCAACTGCATCCATAAATGAGGTTGCTCGTGTATTCATTTGAGAATTCGAGACTTGACTTTGACTGAGAAAATCTTGATCTAAAGTATTAAGATCAGCAAAGTCTTGATTAAGAACCACTGATTCAGAATATTGACTTTTATCATGATTTTGGTTTTCTTCTGCAACTTCAGCCATGCTTTTTGCTTTATAAAGTGTTTTTTTTATGATTAATGATTATATTTTGTTTTAGCTTAATTGAAAAGTTTAATAAAGTTAATTGTAATCTTCAATATAAAAATGTAGAATTTGTAGATAGATCACATGATAGTTTTAAAATTTAGCATGTTTATTTTTCTTGGCTATAATCTAAATCTATAGATCTATGCCTGCATTATTTGGGTCTCTTTTTTTTTAAAATCGAATTATTATAATTCGTTTACTGATGACCATAATCATGCCATAATGATATTATCATTATGCCATATAAATGATAACGCGCCATCTTAGTTTACCTTAGCAATACCCATCATGCCCCTCGTTCTTTTTATTAGTCTTTAACTAAATCTACTATGTAACTATATTGTTATCAAGTTTAATTTTGTCATAGATAGATCTAGATCTAGAGTAGATATACTAGATTAGATACAGATCTACATCTAATTGAATTTAAATTAGAACATTTGTTTGATTAAAACAAGCTATTATGGATCTACTTCTAGATTTGGACCACAAAACAATAATAATAAAGACCCATTTGGTGTTTAAAAAAAAATATTGTCACCTCTAAATGCAAAAGAGCTATAGAACCGCAGCCGACCTTCAACCCCGTTTGTTTATGTCGTGATGGTTTGTAATTTAACCACGAAAATATGTTGATGTTCACTATGTCCATTGCATTGATAAACAAAATTCTACGACTGATAGATTATTTTTAACTTTGGTTAGGCCAATTTAGAATATACATCCTCTGTTTGTGACCCTTTAATTCAAGAAAACATTAAGAAACTTCGAATTCAAGTTGTTCTGAACAGAATTGACAGTCACAATAACAATTTGAATATCTACTCTAATTATCCAATTACCAATATAATAAATTAAATTAAAAATAGTAATCAGTAATATAATAGTAATGGATAGACTAATAAATAGACTAGGCAAGGCCACTATCTTTATCTAGGCTAGGTCACTAGTAGTTGTTAAGAGTAACAAAAAAACTAAAACAAATTAATTCCACTGTGTCTGCGCAGCCCCAGCTGTGACCATTGTCCGCAGGTGGTTGATTTGGATTTTCTTTTCGCCGTCTGCATTTGTCCTCGTCATCGGATTTTCTTTGGGTCTCAAATGTGTATCCCATGGCCTTCATAAGTGATCTCCAGTGTCTCGTTCTGAGGCTCCATGCTACCAGGTGCTCTCTTCTATTTCAGCCAAGGAAAGTTGACGCCTGAGCTAGCCAGGAAAACCAGTGACTTGGCAGAATTTAAGTCATTGGTTAATATGCATGACTAAATGCATGACGCGTAGGACGTAATCATCTTCTTTTTTGAAGTAACGTCTGTATTATATAAGAAGAATAATAATAGTATTACTATTACTATTATTACTATTAAAGTAGTATTACTAGATCTATATCTAGTAGTAGAGCAGTCAGTGAGATTCGAGATTCATTACAAACACCTTTAGTAAGTTAAGTAAAATTACTAAATTTAGAAAGCCTTCATCTTCAGGTAAAAGACTCAATTTTAAAAGTAAAGTAGCAATTAATTTTAATTAAACATAAAACACTGAACCATGATAATAAGGCTTGTCTTCGAGTCTGAAATTAGTGAGGAGTGCAGTATTTCCTGTGTCTGCGCAGCCCCAGCTGTGACCATTGTCCGCAGGTGGTTGATTTGGATTTTCTTTTCGCTGTCTGCATTTGTCCTCGTCATCGGATTTTCTTTGGGTCTCAAATGTGTATCCTATGGCCTTCATAAGTGATCTCCAGTGTCTCGTTCTGAGGCTCCATGCTACCAGGTGCTCTCTTCTATGTCAGCCAAGGAAAGTTGACGCCTAAGCTGGTCTTTGAAGCATTTCCGTGGGGCAGCTCTGTTACAGTGACCACCTTTTAGCTCACCAAAAAAGACTGCCTTTGGCATACGTTCGTCTCCCATACGGGATACTGCCAAACCCAGTGTAACTGCCGGACCATATACTGAACCATAATAATATTCAAATACAAAAGCAAAATCTAATACAATACTCAGAAAGACACAAAGATAAAGGCACATAACATTCCTCATTCCATATGCTAGGACTAATTTGTATGTGACTTGTCAGAATTTAGGTCATTGGTTAATATGCATCACTAAATGAATGACGTAGGACGTAATCATCTTCTTTTTGATGTAATGTCTTTATTATATTATTTATATAAGATAAGAAGATAATGCTCCTTCTATCCTAGTGCTATTAGAGTTTTTTTATTTAGAAGGCATCAGAGTTTCAAGCTTTGGAGGACTGTTTTTCAATTTTGGATTGGTTAGGAAGACTATTTGACTGTTTGGCATACTTGGGTGATTTGCTAGCATGGTAGCTGCTAGTTCAAGTGCCTCCTTTTGTGCTCCATGGCTGTCAGAGAGCTCACTAGTTGCAATGAACTTTACTGTTGTTTTTTCCATTGGGTCATTCAATGAGTATTTCAGCTCCTCTGTTTGTGGTGGCTTCTTGAGATGAACCATCCATGTAAACTATGACATTGGTTGATATGGTAATGAATTAGTAGAAAAGAGTTCACCAATTTCTTTTGAGATTTTTTTTCTTATGTAATTTTTGCTCCATCACTGGTTTTCCTGGCTAGCTCAGGCAACCCATTCCACGCTCTAATAGCACTAGGGAAGAAGGAGCATTTGTACAAATTTGTCCTAGCATATGGAATGAGGAATGTGCCTTTATCTTTGTGTCTTTCTGAGTATTTTATTAAATTTTGTTTGTGTATTTGAAGATTATGGTTCAGTGTTTTATGTATAATTGCTACTTTACTTTTGAGTCTTCTATCCTGAAGGCTTTCTAAATTTAGTGATTTTACTAAAGGTGTTACTCTAGTCAAATGTGAATATTTGTTTGTTATGAATCTCACTGCTCTATTTTGTGTCTGTTCCAGTTTCTTAGTGTTTTCTTGTCTTCATGTTATAAATCTTAAGCTTTATTTTGCATTTGTTATATTATAGTTTCTCAATGTTTTCTTAAGTTAGAGTTCCCATATAGAGGTTGCATATTCTTATATTGGCCTAACTAAGGCTAAATAATATTGTATTTTTTTGTTCCTGTTTGATTTGTAAAAATTTCATTTATTAAGCCTTAACGCTTTTTGTTTGATTTTTTAAAATGATTTCATCAATATGGAGGCTCCATTATTATTAGACCTAGATATTTTGACTTTTTAGTCCATGTAACTGGTTTACCATAAATAAAATAAGTAGTTTATATATGGTTCAGTTGTTGTTGTTTTTTGTTACTCTTAAAAACTGCCATTTATCTTTGTGAAAAGACATGCTCCAATTTGATACCAATGTCTGTAATTCTTCTAATTCTCTTTGAAATTTCAGTATCATTTGTAAACTGAATGAAAATTAAAATGATTAATTATACTATTTTTAAATTAGCTAAAATTTTCAGTTTGTCATTATTCATACATTATATTTTGACTTAATCTAGTAAGTCTTGTATTACTATGAGTATAATTTTTCTTGATTCAAAATAAAATTGTTGGATTCTAGATGAAGATCTAGAAAGTTGAAGAACAAAGAATAAAAATTGAAAAAAAAAATGTCTTCAGAAGGTGCCAGACTTCGGCGCCCAGAAAAGAAATACTCTGACACCTCAAAGAATTCTAATGAAGTAACAGAAGAAGATGCTGTAAAGCAAGCATCTCAGGGGTAATGAGTTATATAAACCTAGATCTAAATAAGAAATAGTTTTATTTTATTAGCTTTTGTCATATTGTGTTAATAAGTAGGTAATGAAATAATTAATTGAAAGACTTGTGACAGCCTAATTCCAATGTTCCTTCCAATGAATGCTTTTTCTTATTCTTCATTTGCATCTTTTATAAACATGAAGATTTCTTTTTAATGTCTTAGTTATTTGATTGAATGTAAAAACAATGGCTATATAAAAATGATAAACACAAAACTATCCTGAAAACATTAGTCTTAATAACAGAAAAAAAAATTCTTGAACTAAGTTCTTTAAGCCAAATACTGAATTGTTCACTGATGCCTTTCATTATCTAGCCCATATTTGCCCTAGATGAAAACATGTAAATAATAAAGTAATTGACAAAAGGTAGTTGAATTACTTTCATCATGTAAATAGTTTTAAACAGTACCTATAATCATATTTATAAAAAAACAGAAACATGGGAAATGCTTTTAAGATATTGTTAGATTAATTTAGCTATAAAAATAACAATGCAGAACTTTTTGTAACATTCATTGTGCAAATAATTATCATTCTATAAATCGTTTGTACTATCATATAGTGATTAATCCACTTATCTGCAGTGTAAACCCCCAAAACTTTATCTGTAAATCTTCTCTGAAACTGCAATATTTCTGCTTTCCCCTAAACACTCTTCTTGACCTATCAGACTATGTCACTTGAGAAGCTAGACCATAAGTAGATCCTGAGCTGAAAGTGCAGTAAGGCCAAAAGCTTTCCTGTCTATCTCTACAGCTTATTCAAAGCTGATGTTTTCAATGTAAAATTAACTGCAGCTCTACAGAGTCTGTGTCAGATCTCAGTCACTCATAATAAAGGTTTATCTTAAAATATTAAGGGAAGAATTGGAGTCAGACTCTGAGTCAGAATCACAGAAAATCCAGGAGTCAGAATTGGAACTTTTGCCAGAAGTTTTGGCTACAGAACCCTTAGTCAGAAAGCACAGGTAACATAATCCTGTTGGAAAACAGTAAATAGTTTGGATGGCTGCCTGGTTGTGCGGTATGCGCACTGAACTGTCGTTCTGACTTCTCGATGAATTATCTTTAACTCTGATGGAACATCCAAAATATATGTAAAACGCATTTTTTCTTACAATAAAAAAAACAGTAAATAGTTTGTATACTTGGGGAATCAAAAAATATATATTGTTATTGACACTATTTAATAGTTTGATAGATGAGAAGTCTGCTATTATGAGTTGATATTAATGAATAGATCATAAAAAAGTAATATTTCAATTACTTTTATAGCAACAATAAAATGGCAGAAATCTGATCAGTATCATTTCTCTAAGTAATTGTCACTGATCATTATAACTCAAGCTCCATACTTATACTAAAATCAAAACTGTTCGAACCAACCATTTTTCATTTTAGTGTGAATTTTTATAAAATCTTGTAAAACCTTTTTTCTATTGTTTTTGCTACATTTTTATGCGAATTAACATTTAAGCCCAGTGGTAATAAGTCAAATTAGTTTATACTTTGCAAAAACTAGCAAAACCTACAAGTGATAGTTATTTTTATGTGAGAAGTTTCTGTCAACCTTTATACAATCATCATGTCATCATGTGGTCCCTTCTGTGGCATAGAACATCAACCAGCTTCCTTCAGACATCTCAATTCTGGGTAAGTCTCTCCAACTGTCCCCACATCATCTGCATTTGAATCTCTGCAGCATGTATTTCTTTGCCGTTCCCACTTCCTCTTTCTTTGAGGGTGCCAGGTGAGGGCTTATGTTGGTGTGGCCTATCCATCTCCAGCGTCTCTGAAGGATATTTTCATCAATGAGCAGCTGCTTTGTTCTTTGCCACTGTTCCTCATTAGTGATCTTATCTGGCCAGTGGATCTCTTAAGACACGTATTGATGAAAATCTAGGTTTTTTTTCATGGTAGTGATAGTGGTTCTCCAGTTCTTAGCTCCATAGAGTAATATTTGGCTTCACAATGGTAGCTTTATAGAATATTTCAACCTTTTTTCTTGTAATAATTACTTTTTAACAGCTATTTTATTCAATTCTTATCAACAGCTGGATTTATCGCTTTTTTCAAGCTTTGATTCTGACCATAGTAATACCTATTGTTGCATTAATTGTTTTTCCTTCGCCAATATCACCTGTTGAGATCACTGGGTAAATATCAATAAGTATTAGAATTTTAATGTAATTTTGTTTGTAATATTTTTCTTAACTGCTCAATGTAGTTCAAATTTTACATTGACTTAGCACTGTTTTTTTTTTGTTATTGTTTTTTTTTAAAGTTTATTTCTAATTGTATTTATTTTTCAGTCTACCTGAACCTCCTGAGTTCACTGGAGCTTTGACAGTCAATGATTTGTTAAGCAATGCAGAACAAATCTATCGTGGTCAAGTTAGTGGTCCTGAATCGATTGTTGTTGATGGAGGTATGTTAACAACTGAAATGAAATATTTACATTTGAAAACAAACAAAAATTAAAATTCCTTTTAAAAAAAAAGCTTATCTAAGGGCAAGAACTCTGCACTTACAACTATATTCTTCAAGAATGTAGAAGTTATTTCCTTTATTTGATATCAGTAAATAATTAATTAATAATAATTAATTTACTAATTGGTTAATTTTTTTATTGATTCGTGTTTAGTTAGGTACAATAAATAATTGTTTAAAGTTTCAACTTGATCCGAGAATGGGTGTTGGAGAAATTTCCCTTGTTGGTATTTAAACAAAATAATTAACCCCAACCGTAACCAGTAATTAATTGACTAATTGATTAATTTTTTTTATTGATTCTTGACAGATAAACAGAGTGAGTTGATAGAAGCTTTGTAAAAATGTGTTTAGACTATTACAAAGAAAGGTTACTTGCATTAAGGAGTATCAATTACATAAATAGGTGTGTGAGATATATATATATATATATATATATATATATATATATATATATATATATATATATATATATATATAGTAGAATGTAAGGGGTATGTATGTATGTATGTATGTCCTTCATAGAAATAAAAAATGTTTGACCAATCTTAATAAAGCTTGGCATGAACATTCCTTAGATAATAGCAGTGATCTTAGGATATGTAAAGTTGCCCTACAATAAGAGAATTTACTAGATTTAGGTCAGTGAGGCATCTGGACATAGATTTTAACAATTTAAACTGCATAGCTGCCTTTAAGATATATGAAAACAAAAAAAAAAATATTTAAAAAAACAGAGCAAAGCTGGTTAAAAAAAAAATAGCAAGTAATATATACAAACACTAAGGGCAATGCAAAACTATAATTATCAAATTTTTTCATTTCTTACTATTAATACTATTTTTTTTTTGCTCTGTGCAGTAAAATAAATGGAATACTAAATCTTAATAACAGAAGTGTTAATTCTGAATGTGCCATGAATTAAAATTACTTCATTATTGCATACTTGATGATAATGGAGTATCAGATTGGAAGAAAAATGTTTTAGACCAGATGTTCTTCTTTTATCTTTAAGGCTCTGTTTTATTGTTCACAGACCATATTTACACTGGAACAGCTGATGGCTGGGTCAATGATATTCATCAGGGAACTGTGAAAAAACTGGTCAGATTTGGGAGTGAGCCTTGTGGTTTGTATCTTTTTTAAAATCTTTATGATGATTGGAAACTGATAAGCTACTTCAACAAAACGAAATATATAATACACTTGATGTAAGAAAAAATTAGTTTGATACAATTGAACTTTCAAATTTTGAAACAGGAGGCATTGAAAATGAAAACACGTGTGGCCGACCACTGGGCATGAGAATGGATAAACATGGCTTCCTAATAGTTGCTGATGCATATTTTGGTTTGTTTCAAGTGAATGTTGTCACAGGTAAGATATCAATATAAATATAGATGTAATCATTGTTTTTATTATTTATCATTTTTTTAAACAAATAAATGTATACATTTTATAACTGTTTGTAAAGTGTATATAAACCATAAAAAAATGTTTTAAGTAGATGACACAATTTTTCTTTAATATTCAGTTTAACTTGAATAAACCAAGGATTTTGCAAAGATCAAAAGAATTTAGTACAAGTACTTAAGTGCTTAAATTATTCCATTCAAGCTGAACTTCTTGTAAGAAACCATCCAATTCAAGGATCAAGTTCAGAAAATGGGACTTGGAATTATTCTTGGGGCAAAAAAAGAATACTCCCATCCTGACCATAGAAATAGAGAATAAGAACTTACAAGGAAGGGAACTAATGTGTTAACCACTAAAGCGTACTAAAAACAAAAAAAAGTGCTAAACAAAAAAATTCTTGGAGGCAAAGAGAAAAATCTTCCTGCATTGTTTTAAGCAACTCCTCAAAATAACTTCTTGCTAATGAATAATGTAGAAACATTTCAAGAATTATCATTTAAGTTTTTTTTTAATTCAATAAGCAACTACCAATATAAACATTCCAAATCATATTATAAACATTCTCTCTCTCTCTCTCTCTCTCTCTATATATATATATATATATATATATATATAGATAGATAGATAGATAGATAGATAGATAGATAGATAGATAGATAGATATTTATAAAGAAAGATAATCAGAACATTGCATCAAAATAAAGTTATCAGCATATATAACTTCAGCTCTCTGATAGTAGCTCAACCTCTTTTTCAATCCATCAGGAGCCAATAGCTGAAATTTAAATGCAAAATCTCCTCAAATTACACAAGAACTGCTTAGCAAATTTAGAAATTTAAAAAAAATAATAAATGGCTGATAATTTGGTAATGGAAAGAACATTTAAGCTCCAACTGTGGAAATTAGATGGAAGTAAATCCTGCTTTCCAAAAAAAAAATTACAGGGACCAATGGAAAGAGGGTACAAACTATGACCATAGAAAAAACATCACATATAGGTAGAAATCAATTTTTCATCAAAGAAGTAAATTTGTTTTTAAAAAGAGACAGTTATGAATATTGTACTGGAGAAGAGACTTAAGAAAACATTCAGCATCAATAGCTTATCCATTAATCATGTAGCCATCATTCAAACAGACAACCTTCATTTTTTCACATAGTTCTAGAAGACCTGCAAAGACAGTAGACTTTATGGTAGCCTCAAGGAGTGTTGAAGTGTCTGATTTTTAACTCTGTTTTATCTCACCTGTGTCTATTCACTCATGCACCAGCGATCCCAATTATTTTGGCAATGTGTCATTCACTGACTGCATAGCCTGATTATATTTTTATCCCATGCCACAAGTTCCAAAATTTGACCTTGATCTTAAACCCATTCCCAAATTTATTTTGTTAAAAAAAAAATGAAGTAATTGGTTCATGACTTTCAAACTAATTACATTCAAGCTACTTAAATATTTCATACAATTGTATCACACTTTTTATAAAACACTCATGCTCACATATTTTTTTAATGGCTGTTAGTTACCTCACACAACCCACATAACTATGGTCCCAGAAGAGGGGAGATATACTTAAGAGCTAGTCAGAGTAATATACACTTGTTGTTTGTTCACAGGTGATTATACTACATTATATTCATCAAGCACCCCTGTGAATGGGAAGACCCCAAAGTTTTTGAATGATTTAGATATTGATGATGATGGGAAAATATATTTTACTGATACAAGCACAAAGTGGACTAGGAATAATTTCCCAATGGTGTTCTTGGAAGGCATTCCAGATGGACGGTAAGAGCATAAGCTTTATATGATTGATAAAGTTATATAGGGTGATGGGAGGACATCCTGGATGTGGGGTCCTAACAAATGACATATTTAGGGGACATTCCTAGCTCTATGCCATCTAACTGAAATTATTGGGGAATTATAGAGGTGTTGTGATATAATCCAAAACACTTATGAGCTAAATAAAACATTCCTTTAAAAAAATCAATTCACTGTAGGAAAATATGTCCTCCTTGTCTTCTGTTTACTAGTAATCCTCTAAATATTCTTTACCCTGAAACTGTCACCATCACAAACATAATTATCTAATACATAAATCTATTTCCTACTTTTACTATCAATGTACCCTGACATAGGGCAAAGGTGTTACTTGGCATTAAAAAAATTGCTTTGCTAACAGTAATTATTTACTATTGCATTACTTACCTAATAACTAAATAGTTCTTGAAAAAAACTAGTATTTAGTTTGAAACTATTTTTTTTAGACTTAGAGGTCCATGGTCCTAAATATCAAGTTATTTAACTAAATTCTCTTTATTTGTAGTTTATTGATGTATGACCCTGTGACTAAGGAAACAATACAACTGTTTGAAGGCCTACTGTTTGCCAATGGAGTTCAACTCACTAGAGACAAAACTGCTGTACTTGTCGCTGAAACTTCAAAATTCAGAATCATGAAGTCAGTTCAGTTTTCTTATATTTACTTATGAAAAAAAAAATGTACTGTCTCTGTCATTTAAATTTTGGAATAGCTTTTTAAAAAAAAGGTATCAAAAGGAAGTACATGTAGCCCTAATGATACATCAGAGTGTATGCAAAACCATGACTTGCTCTTTCCCATCACCTCCCAGTTGAAAAATAATACCATCATTAATAACTTCAGTAGACCTCATCTTGAATCCATTGTACTTTACTTTCTTCTTACAATAGTGCTCAAAACAAATCCATGGTTGCTTCATTTCCCCAAAAAAATGTCTTATCCATTCCCTCTCATCTTCAGGGAACAAAGAATTATACAAGTGAGTCTGGAGGAGGGGTTAGGTAATTATGGCTCTAAGACAACCAACTTTCAGACAATAAAAAAAAAAACGAATTAAAAAATACAGCCACAAAATTATTTGGTCTTCAGATGCACCTTAAATCATGTTACATATTATTTCTTTTTTTTTTAAACATTTTCACTTTCACTCACAAATTTAATACAAACTTGAAATCCAATTTTCTATACGTCTTACAATGGCATCATAACCAGTGACAAACTCTAGACAATACTATGAATTGTAGTTGGCAGGCATAAGGTGTCATCTCCCTTTTCACAGGGCTGCATTGACTTAAGGAAGAAATATTAAACAGTGGTTTCATTCATAAATGTCTTGTTACAGATTTGATTTGGCAACTAAAAACTTGTCAGTGTGGAGCGATCGGCTACCTGGAGCGCCAGACAATATCCGCTACTGTAAAACTAGTGGGACTTACTGGGTAGGGCTGGCGTTGATCACTCAACAAGGCAAACCCTCATTCACACACTTCCTTGCTAACCGTCCATGGGTCAGAGGAGTCATTGCAAAGGTACACAAAATGAAAATTATGAAACAAATGTTAATATAATGTTTGTGTAATGATGAAATGTGATGGTGAAGTGCTCATAGCGGTCTTCTAAAATGAATAACCTAAGTTTGAATCATGGAAAAGATTGGCCACATAACTCTTTCAAAAATGGCCACACTGCAGGGAAGTTGACTTCACAATCCTCTATAGAAGGAATTAATAATGATGTAGATAGAATGTTTCTCAAAAAAAACATTTCCCTGAGAAATTCTGTACAATTGTAACATTTGACTTTCTAGACAATGCATAAAGAATTTTAGGAAAAAGGATGGGGTTGTAGTTCTGGTTTACTTCAGCCAATCCACAAGCTTAATATATGACCGAACAAAACTGTTCAGTAAATAAAGATTCAGTACCAGTGAGAACCTTTATTAACCATTTAAGAATATATCTGCAAATAAAGGGAAACTTTTCTTTCATACAGACATAGACGTTTAGAAAAGTAAAAAACCTTAAATTAATATATCATAATGTTACTAAAGAAACATGAAGCCTAAAGTTTCTTTTTAGACTTACAATTATGCATAAATTTTCTCTTTACTTCACAGGTCTTCACTATAAATGTCTTTTTGACACTCAAAGATTTTTTTGCTAAGACTGATGCTAAAGCCATGGCATTAGAGTTGAATAGCGAGGGTACTATTATCCGCAGTCTCCAGGACAAAAATGGGGTTGTAATCAAAGGTGTTAGTGAAGTGGAGCATGCTGATGGAGTTATGTACTTTGGCTCATTTAATGCTAACTACGTTGGACGCTTGTATCGAAAAAGAATTCCTGGATTGTAACAATTTATTTTCACATGTTATAAACAAGCATCTAATGGTTATAACATGACATGTTATAAGCTAGCTATGCAAAAAAAAAAAAATTGTATTCAATCTTTTAGAGAGTGAAGTTTCATTCCAGTGTGTTTCCCAAGGTGTGATGATGATGTCTATACATTGTATATTGTCATTTATGCATAATGTGAAAAAGTTCTTGATGGAATAATTGTGAAAGGGGTTTCCTTTGTTTTATATACTGTCACATTTTAAAAATCTAATTACCAAATTTTACTTTTCTCCCTTTTTAACACTAATAATTTTAATTTTTAGTACAGTTTGTTATATTTCCAGGGCTGTTTATGTTGAGTTGTTTATTTGATAACAATGACAACAGTAAAAAAAATTTTTGTCCTATCTATAATGTGCATTATACTATTTTCATAATATGCATACAAATAAACACTGAGGGTAAGCTGTAATTCAAATTGTTTTGTCTGATGTCCAAAATCATCCCTTTACCACTCCACCAGTGTCTCACATATATCAATACTGAGAACATCCATGTTGGTATCATTAGTTACATAGAGTTGACCAGTGTCTCACATATATCAAGACTGAGAACATCCATGTTGGTATCATTAGTTGCATAGAGTTGACCAGTGTCTCACATATATCAAGACTGAGAACATCCATGTTGGTATCATTAGTTGCATAGAGTTGACAATATTTTCATTTGTGCCTCCTATTTGTTGTTAGCTGCAAATGGTTTCTTGTTGCTTTTTCACCTGCACAGTTTCATTTTATGTTGAGCTAATTGACTATTTGAATGATTAAATTGTAAATGTTCATTAAAAGCAATGTTTCTGACAACAGAATTTACTAATAAAATTAAAAAATAAATATTTTCTTGGTCATTTTCATGTACATTTAAAGAAATTAACACAATTTATAAAAAAAAAATGTCACTATTAATTTAACAAAACAATTTATTCCATGTGCAAGATTTCATAGTAATTGTCATCTGTTTAATCCAGAGTAAAATAACAGTCATAGTTGCATTAAACAAATAGACCTCTCCTGTTTAAAGTAGTAGTAGCTCTGTCTTGTACAGTGATAACAAAACATGTTCCCGGTGAAAGTGAGTGCAGACATTGCATACATGTCATAGAAGTAACACAAAGCTGTGTGAGAAGTCTTTAAGATTTTTAAATGATATATTGCAGCTGGAACCAAGTTGAAGCCTTGATCATGAGAATCTATACATCTTGAACTCAGACATAAAAAGAGAATATTCACACATTTTCAGCCATCAGAACATTTTTTTTTGAAGATACAAAATTAGTATAATTACTTATGCGATATATATATATATATATTGAATGTACTCTCAGATGATAAGAAATATTGGTTAAAAACAAATGTTTAATAAAAACAACAAACCCAATTGTGAACATATTTATTTAACTTCAATTTAAAATGTTCTGTACACAGTCATAAAATGAATATAGAAATTGAAAACCTTTTACCTGTATTATTTTGGTCATTGCAATATAACCAAGGGCTGTCAATACACAGAGTTATTTATTTAGAAGTTTTCCCCCTTGTCTATTTGTCAGTCCTTGTCTTTGTAGAATGGGGGGGGGGGGGGGGGGGAGGGGGGGAACAATCAACTGAAAGGTTACTATTTAATGCATATCAGTATTAACATTTCTCAATCGTAATATCAATCACTATATTAATAATGATCACATTGTCACGGCTAATATGAAATTATAAAGTTTAAAAAAAATGAAAAGTACATTTCTTTTTTTTTTTTTTTAAACTTGGACATTATAATACTCATTTCTGTTGTTTTTTTCCTCCTATTCAAACAAAACTACAAATGAAAGAAGCAACATATTGACAAAATAAAGAAAGGAGAGCTAACATGATCCACCATCCACCAACTCCAGTGACAGCTAGTCATCAACCACACAAAAGATACACTTGAAATATCAATACAAGTTGAAATGCAAACACTCCATGCCTCGGGCAAGACAATGAAACACCATCAGGGATCATGTTATTATTGTAGAGAAAGTGATCTCTAAAAATAACAAGTAGCTATTTATTTATAGTCAAATATTTTACAATGACAAAATGAGTCATGTTCTATCTAATTAACACGGTGTTCATAATTCACATTATTTTGTTTTTTTCACTTGGAAAGCATTACATTTCTTTTCCCAAGCATAAATGCAATGAATATGTAATTTATTCTCTAACGAGTACAGCAAAGATCTGTATTCCTGCCCAATTGACGCCATGGACATAGTGAAGGTTGCGTTAGGGTACTGTCACTTTTGAGTCAAAAATTAGAATGACAGCTAGACATTTCAGAGTGTAGGTAGTTTGCACAAACCATACACACTGGGTCTGTAAGGACTGGACCATAATGACTCTATGGAAAACTGTTTGTGTGTCAACAATCTTGGTCAGCTGATGGGGTCATGCTGTCATCTGAGGCTGGCATTTGTTGCAGCTGATCGTGTTGCACACCAATGGCTGAGAAGAGAGAGAATGGGTCCATGTAAATGTCATGAGAATTTGTCAGTGCATAATTAATATCTTCAGGAGCCAGCGGACCCAAGATTGAAGCTGAAGCTTCCGTTTGGTCCGAGGTGTTGGTAGCATACTGTTTGGCTTCTGGGTCAATTTTAGTTGCTTCAGATTCTTCTTCAAGTTGTAGATCTGCAGGTGGTTTCAACTTTGACAGTTCTTCCCTTAACTGATTGTAGTGACGCTATCAAGGAGAAAAAACACATAAATGTTAAATGTCAGTGGGTATTTTTAAAATAAATCACTAATGCTACTTATACTGAAATAACCAACTCTAGCTATGATGGTCATTTTGTAAGCCAAAAAAGTTTTCCAAAGAAAATTCCATAGTTTTTCTAATTCATTATTTTGAGTTACAAACAATCCAAAATTACAAAGCTCCAATGAGAAAATTGAACACAGACCAATAAAAATCATTATGGAACTCTTCTAACATTTCTTACTACTGCTTATGTGGATTTGTGCTTTACAATATTTCTTTATCTAAAATTATTTCTTTTTATTGATGATAACTAGTAGATAAAATGGCATGTTAAAAAAAATAAAAGCCCGTCATTCAAAGAAATCTGCAAAGAAGAAGGAAGAATACATATTAGAATAATTTTGGTTTAGCTCGGTGTCGCGGTTGGTGAGCAGTAAAGTGCTTGGCTTCCATACTGGGGTCCAGGGTTCGAATTCTGGTGAAGACTGCTTCGGGATCTTTGGGAGCCTCTGAGTCCACCCAGCTCTAATGGGTACCTGACAATAGTTGGGGAAAAGTAAAAGGCGGTTGGTCATTGTTAACCGTAGGCCACAGAAACAGCAGACCATTACATCATCTGCCTTATTAGACTACAAGGTCTGAAAGGGGAACTTCACTTTTTTACTTTTTATGGTTTAGCTGACTTTTTTTTGTCCAGTTACATTAGGAAAATCAATGAAAGAGGCAAGATACTTAAGTTTTCAATCAAAGGTCAAACCTAGGACTAATAGTTGAATAGTGAAGCCCATACACATACATTTTATTTTTTTCATATATGATTTAATGCACCATTTTTATGCTTTTAAGTTAATAATGTCATAGCATGATTGGCATTCTTTTAAAATTACATTTAAATGGCAACCTACATCTTTAACAATTCACATTCACAGAAGGCACTAGATACCTTAGAACATTTTGTGTGTTTCCATTGACACAAACACATTTATTGAATAAAATGATATAGAATAGATATATGCCAATTAAATTTATAATGCATACTTTAAGTGCCAATGTGCTCTGTGCTATTGATCTTCCAGTGCGTTTATCATTGCTATAACCTTCCATTTCTGTTATCCATTTTTCACACTGAGAAAGAATCTCATGACGCTTCAGCCAAAAATGTGCATGGATGATCTTAAAGAAGAAAAATAAATGTAAGATTGATTAACCAAAGCATTTAATAGGTTTCTAGCATTGTCAACATAAAATCTTTTTCTAAACATCCATAGGAATTCAGGTACTAAAAATAAATAACTGCCTGTCCATATATTAACTGTAGGCAGTATTTAATACTTGAAAGGGAACTATTATTAAAGGAATGAATAAAAACTTTAAAAGACTATCAGTGAAGACCAATAACATAAACCTGGGACTAGAAAGCCAGGCACTCAGGCAAAGTTGCTGGGTTGTTTTTTTTTCGATGAATACATTTTGAAAACATTTATTTAGAGGTTTGTTTTTTATTTATTTAAAGTGTAAGTGTTGGTTGACATGATAATGAAAAAAGAGAACCTCTTTAAAACATAGAGAGGGATTCTTCAGCTGCTCCAACATAGCCCATTTGACTGTGGCTTGTCTTATGTTGGCATCATACTCATGTGAGCTAGCAGCTCCTGATGGGGTACCTCTAGACCTCTCATAGCCAGGTTCATTGAAGTAAGGTTCACTGACCAGGATAAGAGACTGAATAGAGACCAAAACCTGTTGAAAAAGAAGAATAAAAAAATTATAAACTCTGGAATGCATGTCAAATATTTTTATAAAAGAAGACAAAAAAACTTTGTAAAGCATTAATCATTTTTCTGTACAGAATTTGTAAAAGAAATTTAAATATGACCTACTTGTAGAAAACTGGAAGTTTGTGCATTCCATTTCTCTTCTGGCCTACCATGCCATGTATTTAATACACTTAGACAAACCTGTGAAGAAAAAGGTTACTAGCTATAATTATCACATTCTAATCCTTACATGTATGCCTAGCGAAGAATCTCATTAAGATTTACATACCTTGCCGTCATTGTACAGATTGGGATTGAATCGCACTGAATGATTTCCTGTTGTTTCCATGTTGATGAATGGGGGAGTGTTTGGATAGTCTTGGGGAAAGAACACATCAAATTCAAAACATCCATTGGCATAAGGAGTGTCTGATGGACCAGTGATGAGTACCTGCAGGAAATCAAAATGTAAATAGCACAAATTCAGATCATCATCTCATCTAGTTTAAACCAGCTAACCCAGCAATCTGTATGATCTACTATGTAAGTACCAAACTATTTATTTGTATTTGATCTACTTATAGATATAGTAGTACAAGAAAATGGAATTCAAAAACTATTAGCCAACACCAAACCAAATAAAGCTTCTGGACCTGATGGTATTCCAGCTAGATTACTCAAAGAACTAAGTAATGAGCTAGCCCCAGTGTTCAAAATACTCTTTCAGGCTTCACTTAACCAGGGCAGAGTACCAAAGGACTGGAAAGAAGCTAATGTCACCCCCCTATTTAAAAAAGGAGAAAAATCTGACCCAGGAAACTACAGACCAGTATCACTTACCAGCATCACATGTAAAATCCTAGAACACATAATATGTAGCAACATCATAAACCACTTAGACAAACATAATGTCCTCACACCATACCAACATGGCTTTAGGAAATATAGATCATGTGAAACACAACTAATAGGACTAATTGATGATTTTTCAAAAGGTTTAGATAATAGTGAACAAATAGATGCTATCTTACTAGATTTTTCTAAGGCTTTTGACAAAGTTCACCACCATAGTTTGCTTAAAAAATTAAAATATTTCGGCATTAATGGTCCACTGCATCAGTGGATTAAAGACTTTCTGATAGGGAGAGAACAAACTGTAATAATAAATGGCTCTAAATCAACACCGATAACAGTAAACTCAGGTGTACCTCAAGGAACAGTCTTGGGTCCACTACTATTTTTAATTTACATAAATGATTTACCAAATTGCATTAGTTCAGGAACAAAAGTCAGATTATTTGCAGACGATTGCATAATATATAGAACAATAAAAACAACACAAGACACAGATATTTTACAAAGAGAATTAGATGAATTACAGAAATGGGAATCAAATTGGAGCATGTCTTTCCACCCAGAAAAATGTCAGTTGTTAAGAGTAACAAAAAAACTAAAACAAATTAATTCCACTTATCTTATTCATGGCAAACCAGTAACACAGACTAAAAACGCAAAATACCTAGGTGTTATAATAAATGAAAAACTGTCATGGAATCCACATATTGATGAAACTACAAAAAAATCAAACAAAGCATTAGGATTTATTAAAAGAAATTTCTATAAATCAAATAAGAACATAAAACTAAAATGTTATTTAACCTTGGTTAGGCCAATAATAGAATATGCATCCTCTGTTTGGGACCCCTCAACTCAAGAAAACATTAAGAAACTAGAACAGACACAAAATAGAGCAGTGCGATTCATAACAAACGAATATTCACATTTGACTAGAGTAACACCTTTAGTAAAATCACTAAATTTAGAAAGCCTTCAGGACAGAAGGCTCAAAAGTAAAGTAGCAATCATACATAAAACACTGAACCATAATCTTCAAATACAAAAACAAAATTTAATAAAATACTCAGAAAGACACAAAGATAAAGGCACATTCCTCGTCCCATATGCTAGGACAAATTTGTACAAATACTCCTTCTTCCCTAGTGCTATTAGAGCATGGAATGGGTTGCCTGAGCTAGCCAGGAAAACCAGTGACTTGGCAGAATTTAAGTCATTGGTTAATATGCATGACTAAATGCATGACGCGTAGGACGTAATCATCTTCTTTTTTGAAGTAACGTCTGTATTATATAAGATAAGATAAGATACTTCATTGGACCAACCTTCTACATTTATCTGAGCTACTTAAAAACAATTTAACCTAGCTATATTTATAAGATCTACTTCAAAGAGATGAATTAAACTACATTTAACTAATCCTCTGAATTCAAACCATCCAGCATTTCAAAGTCTCCCAGTCTATTTACCTACCTTCATTACATCAAGCCTGTCTTCATCACACCTTACAAACACACTGGAGCTAAAAGCCAAAGGAAGTGATGTGGACAGTGTTACTGCCTCTTGGGCCAATCGCCTGGTTCTGGCTATGTTTGTCACATTGCCCATAGATTTGACATTAGTCTCATAGTGGTGTGGCACATTGAACTTGAGTGTTTTCCCTTCTTCTGTCACCATCTCAAAGGTGTCAAACTGAAGTGCTTTCATCACAGAAATGTATCTGTCTTCCAGAGTTCTCTGTGGCTTGACTATCTGGAATTCTTTCTCTTCAATGTTGGCACTTTCTGATTTGGCTAAAAGTACAAATTAGTTTTAAATTGGGCTGCTAGAAAAAATGTTTATAGGGATTTTCATTTTAGTTAAAACAATTTATAAGTTGATTATATTGAATCCGTCAAGGCAGATAAGCTTTCAGAGTTTGCAGCAGAAATAAATCACTCATATTGGCAACATTAATAAGTTCAGTGCTTTGAGTTTTCAAAAGTTAATTATGTATATATTTTCTTACAAATGTCTGAAGCTTGTAATGAATGTAAATCAGTGTTCAAGTAATAGGTGTACATTTTCTGATTTCTATTTATGTTTGACTGCCTTTTATGTTTAGCAATCACAATTTAATGTTAATCACAAACAAATAAAATTTGCCTAAACATCTACTTTAAAAGTTTGCACTTTGTTTTTAGATAAATCAGAGCTATTGAGGGGAAAAAAAGTTACCAGAATTTTCTTTCAATTTGTGTGTAGCTAAGGCCACCAAAAGTGCTGTTTCCTGTATATCTGGTATGAGTAGGGCCAAACCTTCACTTTCTTCATCCTCCATTTTGTTGCCTGATTTACCTTTGTTAGATCTAGCAATGAAAAAGCCAGCAATGAAGTACCAGTCTTTGAACAAAGACATCACTACATTATTGTTAAGGCTACAAATGACTGTTAAGATTAATGATTACATTTACATACTAAAGTCTTGAGTACACAAAAGTCACTTTTGTTTACGGTGCATTTGAAAACATTATTTTGTGCATGAATAGAGACAGACACTCCCTGTGGTTTGTTCATCAATAAGATAAGAAGATAAAATAACACAATCCACTCAGATATTTACCTTACAACAAATTAATATTATTTTGTGTTAGATACTAAGCTAACTACAAATGTACAGTTACTTACTTCAACCTACTGGCGTATGTGTCCACACACCCTTTCATTTTCTCCAGCAACACTTCTATAGAGGCATGAGTTTCACCAGTACCACCACCATTTTTCTGACCATCTTCCTCCATGGGCAGCAAAATGGGAACCAGGCTAGGGTTTACTGTCATGCCCCTCAGCAGCTGCAGGAGAGATCTGTACAGAGGCACATGTCGCGCCATGTCTAGGACTGAGTCGTTGCGCAAGTAAGAGGAAAGAGCTGGAACCAGGCAGGACTGAGACAAAAGCTCTGCTAAGGATTCTGGGATGAGATTCTGGTGGCTTTCTTCTTCTGCAGGGGCCAGTGTTAGTGGTGAGTCTGAGTCTTGATGCAATGAAGGTGTCAGTTTCATGGTCAAGCTATTATTAGGGTTCATGTAACTTGCCAACACCTTCACAAAAAACAAAGTCAGCCCAAGTTTACAAAAAGATACCATCATCACATGAATAATACATTATATATTATTTTACTTTTTTCATTTTATTGTTAAAAAAAGAAATATTGCCTTAAACTCTTCCCCTCTTTTCAATTCTTATCATTTTCAACCCATTATGAAAACCGAGGTCCTAATTAACGTCTAAAAAATGATTGACAACATATGGCAACATACAAAGACAATATAAAGGTTAGAAAAAGTGGTAATTCTTTACCTGGAGTAGACAAGCTACATGCTCCTCCTCTCCCTTCTGCCGTAACAAGGCCTGTTCAGCATCCCAGCTAGAGGTAGTAGAACCTGTACCAAACCCTGTCCCTTTAGCCCAGTAGTGCTGCTGAGTTTTCTCCTCTGGTTGACTAAGTGATGCCATGGCTGAGGAGGACTGCATGGCTGAGAGAATCAACTGTGTCTGGACAATACAAGCCAAAAAGCCTTTAATTTACGAGCAAATCAAAGCCTTGTTTTGTTTTTTTACAACTAGCCTAATAGGAAGCATTTCATTAAGGAGAAGATAGATGCATTGAAAGACAAACTATTCTAGCCACACAATTTTAATTCAAATTACAGAACAAATACTTACAAATAAGTTAAGTTCCATGCTCATTGGCATTACATGATTTAAAAAGAACAACAACAACAAAACTGTCAATGTTTAGCCTTATCTACATTCTGCCCCAATGACAAATGATACTTTAGTTCCCAATCCTTGATCAC
Source organism: Biomphalaria glabrata (assembly GCF_947242115.1). NCBI lineage: Eukaryota > Metazoa > Mollusca > Gastropoda > Planorbidae > Biomphalaria > Biomphalaria glabrata. The sequence goes on along the minus strand of NC_074713.1, from coordinate 17,367,446 downwards.
ATCTTTGCATGTGGTTAAACAGTCTAACCCACTAATGTCAGCTTAAGAAACTTCTCTTATAATCACTCTATTCATAAATAATACCAGAATATTGTTTTTGTTTATCAACCTATGCAGCTGGTGATTACCTCATGTTGAAAACTTGTAAGTGGAGATCTTGGTTTGTGATGGCTTAGGGTAGCCAGGCAGGCCAGGACAAGGTGAATAACTCCTATATCAAGTGCCATACGACGCAACAAAACCCCATCATCTGTAGTCAGGGGTGATGAGTCAAACAGTGATTGCAGTATTAAGAAAGGCATTGTAGGCAAGGAGCTGGCAATATTTGAACTCAAGATCTGATCTGGGGAATCAAAGACAGATGGATATGAAAAATGCAATATGACAGGACAAAGTGCTGGTTCAATACATTTAGAAGAGAAAAAAATGTTTGTAGGCTTTATGACAGGTTAAGTAATGTTGACCTCATTCTGTGGCTGACAGTTGCAAAAGTTGTTGTTTTTTTTTAGCTAACTGAAATCAGTAGCGCATCCATTTAATTTTACAGGTGTTGATATATATATAATCCAAAATATTTTTTAAAACAATATACATGAAATTTGTTTCAAAAAATGAAATTTAAAAAATTGTTAACAGTAATTAAAGACAACAAAGTCATTAAGTCACATATTTAATGATGGCTCACAAAACAATAAGTTTTAAAACAATTCAATGGCTGTGTAAAGCTAAAATTGGGAATGAAAGAAATCTACTTCTTAACAGAAACACACAGATAAGATTTAAGAGGAAATCCACTGAGCAAAGTTTAACATTTGGCAAAAAGCAAATTTTGTATTTGGAATGAATACATAATACATAAGTCTAATTTGTGAGTTTAACTAGTCTAAAATTCAAAATCTAAAATTAAATTTATTAATTTGATTATTTTACAGAGAGATAATTATAAACAAAGGAGTTTTCTCCCCTTAATTTTGCCAACTTCCATGCCACTTCATGAGCCATCATTGCTAATTTAATATTCATAATTACTTCCGTCTCCATCATCTGTGACACCAAGAACCAGCCTAAGTAACATTTGAGCCACTCTCCTCTCTCTCAGAAGCACTTCAGCATAGCCAGGGAGCCTCAAGAACAAACCAAAAGCAATTAGGGAGTGCGGAGGAATAGAGGGTGCAGAGCCAACCCCGGAGTGCTTGCTAGGTTTGGATGTGTGGGGTGGTGTAATGGGCTCCAGATAAGGCTGCAAGTATAGAAAGAGATAAATTAAAATAAGTAATTCATTTCAGTTTGAAAATGTTTTTTTTATTAATAAAGGATGATTCCAAAGTAAACAAATGTGCTCTAAGTAAAAGCATAATGTCCTTTAAAATAAGCAAACGACTCAATGTCTTTAGTAACTAATTTATCTAATTAGAGGAATAGGGACAATTATTATTGCAATGGAACACTGCAAGACAAATGAAAAAGAATAAAAACTACTCATGAACAAGAACATAATTTTTTTTTTCATTGCATACTGATATAAAAATGTGCTATGTATGCAAGACAATGGCATGATAATAATGTCTTTGTGATTAGCTCCAATGCTGCTTGAGAGTGAAAAGGAAAGTTAACAAGCAGCAAGTATAACATTGAAATAAGTTTTTATTAGTATTTCCATTTTAAATTTTACTGCCTTGTACTTATGATATATGTAAATGTATAGGAAAAAAGTAAAAATACTATCCTTACATCATAGAGCTCATCAGATGACTCCACAGTCACCCAGTCATGACCTATTTCAGCAACATTGTTGTTGTCAGTCACCACCTCTACATTGCTGCTCTGTCTAGTGATCTCGGGAAACAGCAGAGGCAAGTGTTGTGCTAGCAGAGCCAGGCCACCAACATTAGCAAATACCTGAAATAATACAAATTACATGAGCCAGGCCAGCCACAGAACAGATAGAATCTTTCACAGAGTATTTTTTTTTTTATTTGATTTTATTATTCATATTATCAGTTAGAGAAACAAAATACCTTGAGAGCAGATGGGAAACATGGTGACATCATCAAAGCTTCATCTGATGTCAACTCTTCCATCGTTTCTGTAGAATAAAAAGGGTTTAAAAATAATACAATGAGGTTCCTTATACTTCATTCAAGCTACTAGTCTAAAAAAACAGGAAAAAAACATTTAAAAAGTAAATGCAAGCCTATAAGTGCAGAACTAGCAAAGAAAGGGTTGTCTCATAATATTACAGTGATATTATTTCACATTAATCAAGTTTAAGGAGCTTTATAAATCTGCTAAGGCAGATGACAGCTCATATGTTTGGAGCATTTCTTATATTTAGTTAAGGCCTTTCAGGCAAGATTTTACAAAACAAGCTACATTTCAAGAATTTATTTCTACCTTTTGAAGTTCTTCTAACAATATGAATAACAAACTGCAGGGCCAGATCTGAGGGCAGTAAGGCATACTCTGACAAAGTTTGTAAAAGCTGGGACAGCGTCAACATATGTGGCAAATCTTTACCTGCAAAAACAATTTCATAAGAAATGTTTTCATTTAAAATTTAGTTTATAACTAATAAAACAATTACAAAATGAATAGGTCTTAGAACAATATTTAACCCAAATGTCACAGACAAGACCTAATTTAAGTGTCTTGTCCAAAGTTTGTTGAATTCCCACCTGAAAATACAATGAGGGGACATAAATCCCACAGATAGTGAGTTTCCACAAAGTCTAACAAGAATGAACAATGGACCAGCAAAAAATGTAAATTTCTAACCTCTTCAGTTGAGAACTGTACCCCAACTCCTCGCTTCAATCAGCCGGTAGACAAATGTAGGGTAATATTTTTAACCCTGTGCTTGTTATTGCCAGAAGTGGAGAAGGAACTACTGAAAGTGTGACAACTCTCTTATCATAGCAAACGCCCATTCTTATGAGATGAGCCATAGTAGTCTTATGACTAAAGGGGACCAATTGTTTTTATAACACATTCCCCCTACAACATGTACCTCTTTTATGCATGAATAGAGAAGAGAGACACAATGGTTTGTGCATCATGAAACATTGAAATGATCACTTATCTCTGTCCATTTTATTCTTCTACTACTGATTAGATTGAAATAAATATTGTGTTGATAAAAGTGAAGATCCCTTATATCCTTAACACTGACCAACCAGATTCTTTTTAGTTAAAGACCAATAATCATTGCCTAAACTGGTCACAGAAACACCAATGATTTTACATTTCATTCTCAATTTTTACCTGGCAGTGCTATATGCCTGAGTCTTGCTCTGTGGAGAGCTTGTGGTAGTCTCAAGTTACCAACATGCTCTAAGAAAGTTTCAGGACCATTTCCATGTCTTCCTCTTCTGGTGGGTGGTCTGGGTGGGAGTGCACCTTTAGGAACTGGGCTTTTGTCTCTCTTTTCTTTAGTGATGGCTGAGAGTGAACATAAACAAGTGAGATTAACCAAAGTAGAGCTAAGAATGGTTTACACACACCCATAAAAAAAGATTAAAAGCTCAAATTAGTAAGTAAACATTTTTTTACTCATGGTTAGTAAATTCTAATTTACTAAATTTATATAATGTATTTTATTTTACTAAATTAGTAGCTTCAAAATTAATTAACATATTTTAAAATTACTAAAAGAGCTCAGAAATGTAAACATTAGGACACAATCAGTATAAAATAAGGAAAACAAAAAGTAAACAATTTCAGTCTGGTGATAAAAGTCTTTTTAAAACACCATCAATTCACAAATCCACAATTTTATTTTGTCCCGACTGAAATTCTAAGGCTCACAAGAGGAGTTGATCTACAAATTACAATGGGGATAGGTTTTTTGTTTACTAAGCAAAAACATGTAATACAAACTGGTGCATATAGAATGATTTATGTATAAATAGCATTTTAGTATTAGTATATGAATTGGCAGCATGAAATGAATTGAGCCTTGTTAATAGCATGAGGATTCTTGAGTGTTCTGTAAAATGTAAGTTTTGAAAAGAAATGCACTATGAAGACTATATATTAAAGAATATATAGTCAAAATACCATGAGCAGAATTTATTTTTTTTTTATTTTTTAACCTAATCTCTTTTTCTTAGTGCTTAACGGAGACTGTAAAAAATTGGCCTACATTCTGACTGGCTGGCTATGTAGAGAGAACATGAGAAACCAAAGTGATAGAATAAATTCCATCTTCCCTTCCCTTTCCACTAAACCTTAATATTTGAATTGTTTCATCATTTGGTAGACACTCTATAGAGCAGGTCTATATCTAGATTTAGATTTATACATCACAGACTTCTTTCTATACACATTTAGAAGTTTTCAACTTCATAAAAATAAAAAGACATCACCAGTCAAATGTAGTTAGAAATAGCCAATTGTTTTTCAAAGCCAATTTAATATTAAGAGGTTTCACTCAATAAATATGTTTGTAACAAACTGTAGTGTGATAGTTAATATATTTCCTCATGCTATTTCCCAATGCCCACATGATGACCACTCCTTGAGGTGAGGGCTCACCAGCAGACTGGCTGAAAAACTCCATAACTTCCACATCAATCTCACCCAGTATATGTTTTTTGGTGATACCACGCTCATCACCTCTTACTCTCCTTTCATCTTTCATCTCAGGCAAGTAGGTGGCTAGAGGTAAGGTATCTGTAAACAAAACAAAGTAGGTGGCTAGAGGTAAGGTATCTATAAGCAAAACAAAGTAAGTAGGTGGCTAGAGGTAAGGTATCTGTAAACAAAACAAAGTAGGTGGCTAAAGGTAAGGTATCTGTAAACAAAACAAAGTAAGTAGGTGGCTAGAGGTAAGGTATCTGTAAACAAAACAAAGTGGGTGGCTAAAGGTAAGGTATCTGTAAGTAAACAAAGTAAGCAAGTGGCTAGAGGTAAGGTATCTGTAAACAAAACAAAGTAGGTGACTAGAGGTAAGGTATCTGTAAACAAAACAAAGTAAGTAGGTGGCTAGAGGTAAGGTATCTGTAAACAAAACAAAGTAGGTGGCTAGAGGTACCTGTAAACAAAACAAAGTAAGTAGGTGGCTAGAGGTAAGGTATCTGTAAACAAAACAAAGTAAGTAGGTGGCTAGAGGTAAGGTATCTGTAAACAAACAAAGTAGGTGGCTAGAGGTAAGGTATCTGTAAACAAAACAAAGTAAGTAGGTTACTAGAGGTAAGGTATCTGTAAACAAAACAAAGTAAGTAGGTTACTAGAGGTAAGGTATCTGTAAACAAAACAAAGTAGGTGGCTAGAGGTAAGGTATCTGTAAACAAAACAAAGTAGGTGGCTAGAGGTAAGATATCTGTAAACAAAACAAAGTAGGTGGCTAGAGGTAAGGTATCTATAAGCAAAACAAAGTAGGTGGCTAGAGGTAAGGTATCTGTAAACAAAACAAAGTAGGTGGCTAGAGGTAAGGTATCTGTAAACAAAACAAAGTAGGTGGCTAGAGGTAAGGTATCTGTAAACAAAACAAAGCAAGTGGCTAGAGGTAAGGTATCTGTAAACAAAACAAAGTAAGTAGGTGGCTAGAGGTAAGGTATCTGTAAACAAAACAAAGTAGGTGGGTAGAGGTAAGGTATCTGTAAACAAAACAAAGCAAGTGGCTAGAGGTAAGGTATCTGTAAACAAAACAAAGTAAGCAAGTGGCTAGAGGTAAGGTATCTGTAAACAAAACAAAGTAAGCAAGTGGCTAGAGGTAAGGTATCTGTAAACAAAACAAAGTAGGTGGCTAGAGGTAAGATATCTGTAAACAAAACAAAGTAAGCAAGTGGCTAGAGGTAAGGTATCTGTAAACAAAACAAAGTAGGTGACTAGAGGTAAGGTATCTGTAAACAAAACAAAGTAAGTAGGTGGCTAGAGGTAAGGTATCTGTAAACAAAACAAAGTAGGTGGCTAGAGGTACCTGTAAACAAAACAAAGTAAGTAGGTGGCTAGAGGTAAGGTATCTGTAAACAAAACAAAGTAAGTAGGTGGCTAGAGGTAAGGTATCTGTAAACAAACAAAGTAGGTGGCTAGAGGTAAGGTATCTGTAAACAAAACAAAGTAAGTAGGTTACTAGAGGTAAGGTATCTGTAAACAAAACAAAGTAAGTAGGTTACTAGAGGTAAGGTATCTGTAAACAAAACAAAGTAGGTGGCTAGAGGTAAGGTATCTGTAAACAAAACAAAGTAGGTGGCTAGAGGTAAGGTATCTGTAAACAAAACAAAGTAGGTGGCTAGAGGTAAGGTATCTATAAGCAAAACAAAGTAGGTGGCTAGAGGTAAGGTATCTGTAAACAAAACAAAGTAGGTGGCTAGAGGTAAGGTATCTGTAAACAAAACAAAGTAGGTGGCTAGAGGTAAGGTATCTGTAAACAAAACAAAGCAAGTGGCTAGAGGTAAGGTATCTGTAAACAAAACAAAGTAAGTAGGTGGCTAGAGGTAAGGTATCTGTAAACAAAACAAAGTAGGTGGGTAGAGGTAAGGTATCTGTAAACAAAACAAAGCAAGTGGCTAGAGGTAAGGTATCTGTAAACAAAACAAAGTAAGCAAGTGGCTAGAGGTAAGGTATCTGTAAACAAAACAAAGTAAGCAAGTGGCTAGAGGTAAGGTATCTGTAAACAAAACAAAGTAGGTGGCTAGAGGTAAGATATCTGTAAACAAAACAAAGTAAGCAAGTGGCTAGAGGTAAGGTATCTGTAAACAAAACAAAGTAAGTAGGTGGCTAGAGGTAAGATAAACAAAACATCTCCAGCAGTCAGAATTATTTACACTGGTTGCAATGTAATTGAATTCAATAGATGTAAAATTTTAGTTGTGGGGGGAATGAAACAGTTAATCTATTCACTTAGGTTTTCGATTTTTTACATGTGCTGAGCATTATTAATGTTGAAAGACACCAATTAAATAACTATAGCTAGCTGTTTTTAAGTCACATTCAGTCAAGTTACTTGTGCTGAGCAATATTTTATCAATGTTGAAAGATAGTTACATAACTATGTCTTGCTGCATTTAAGTCACATTACGTTACATGTGCTGAACCAGATATTATCAATGTTGAAAGATATCAGTTACTTAAATATATATTTCTGCTTTAATTCACATTAAGTTACATGTGCTGAACCAGATATTAACAATGTTGAAAGATATCAGTTACTTAAATATATATTTCTGCTTTAAGTCACATTAAGTTACATGTGCTGAACCAGATATTATCAATGTTGAAAGATATCAGTTACTTAAATATATATTTCTGCTTTAAGTCACATTAAGTTACATGTGCTGAACCAGATATTATCAATGTTGAAAGATAGTTACATAACTATGTCAATCTGCTTTAAGTCACATTAAGTTACATGTGCTGAATCAGATATTATCAATGTTGAAAGATATAAGTTACATAACTGTATCTTTCTGCTTTGAGTCACATTAAGTTAAATGTGCTGAACCAGATATTATCAATGTTGAAAGATAGTTACATAACTATCTCAATCTGCTTTAAGTCACATTAAGTTACATGTGCTGAATCAGATATTATGTTGAAAGATATCAGTTACATAATTATGTCTTGCTACTTTGCAGTAAGATTTTTAAATGATTGTAGGAGAAGAAATATTAATATTGCTTTCAACACAAAACAACTCACCTACAACTTTGGCAATGACATCAGCACATTTGCTATTCAGATTGATTGTGAAATACTGACAACTGCGGCCACTCCCATAACGAGGATGAACTATTTGTCCACTGCAACTGCCTAATGGAAAGCTGTTTTTGGTGTCATTCGTTTGAGGCATAGCATCCTCTGTATTAACACTGCTACTGGAGTTTCGAATGGACACTGCAATTTTTTCATCCTCAAGTAAAACTTGCAGCAATAATCTTCTCATGAACCCAGAGAGAGGCATTGCACTCAGTAATTCTAAAATGCAATTAGTAGAGCAATGTGAACAGTTTAATCCTTTTTTTAGCTTTTCAATAAATATAAAACTAAAATATGTGTAAATTTTATTTATGGTTTACACACAATGATTTTAAACCAAACTTCAGTGAAAATAAACTTGAACAATCATCTAAGAACAATATTAAGAAAGTTTTCAGCTAATGGATATTTTGAATTAAATGACTTTAAAAAAATTTCCTTGTATCAACAGGAAGTATTCAGTTTTTCTCACCACTTCTAATCTCTTAACTAATGAAACAATGGGTAAAAAGATTGTGACAAGACAAAAATGAATGAAAGGAAAATAATTTTTCTTATGTTAACAACTTTTGAGACCATATGTAAAAAAATCTAATTTAATTAGAAGCTAAAATTATTTTTAAAAATCTAATTTAATTTATGGCTAACATTATTAAAAAAATTTTTAATAAATGAAATTTAAATAAAAGCTAATATTACAAAAAGGATTTTTATAGAATAAAATTTAAATGAAGCTATTATTATTTAAAGAATTAAACAAAAATCAAATTTAAATAAAAGCTCATATTTTTCAATATTCTTTAACATTGAATTTAAATAAAAGTCTAATATATTTTTTTTTATTTGTTTAATAAGCATTTCAATATGTAAACTTAGAAGTTACCTGTTTTACTAGTTCCTTGATCCTTAATGATATCACAGAGAACTTTAGCAAACAAAAGTTGATTTTCAGGGTGAAAAGAAATCACAGCTGAGAACAAATGAATGGTTCTGTTCTCTAGCTCAGATCTCTCTTCAGCTGTAAGTAACTAAGGACACAAGGTGATGGCAATTGAGTACATAAATACTGAGACTTTAGAAAAACAAACTAAAATGTCATCCTATTGATACAACCTAGTATAAGGTAGTGAAAGTTGGGAGACTATTCCATTGAATGTTTTAATTAAGCATAGAATTCATAGCATTAGAGCTACTCTACAGGGAGACTCAGCTAATAAACTCTGGGACAGAACAAGTATTTAAAAATAGAATGCAATGCTATAACTATAGAAAATTGGATAAATAAATAGATTTCAATTATTTTATTTTTATTCTAAAAGTTGAATTACATTTAATGAATCAGCTTTGTCTTTTAGACAAAACTTTTTGTTTTATCCTTCAAGCATAGTAAAACTGTAAAATTGATATCATTTCTGTGGGACATAATAGATTAACAATAGTCAATCTTAAACATTCAAAAGTCAAAATTCATGTCAGTCAATATTTAAAATGCTCACCCCATTCCTGTCTTGACTAGATGAAGATAAAATGACTGAATGCTGATACTGATTTCCACACAACAAAGACAGAAGAAGTGACCAGAATGCTTTGCCTTCAGAGTGACCCAGCCAGTCCTTCAATTCTGTCTCAGTGCTGATTTCCGTGAAGAATTTCAAAATGGAAGAAATCAAAGATGCTGAAATAGGTGACTCTGAAAACAAAAAAATTAGTTCTTGTTCTTTAATGTGGATTTTGTATTTTAACATTGAAAAACAAACTTATAAAAACAAACCAATTTGTCAAAATCTTGGTTACTATACAATATCTTTGCATTTTTTAAAAAATACATTATGAGAATAATTTACAAGACTTAAAGTCAAATCAAAATGTGACCTCAACAAATTTATACTGTTAACATTGGAGTAGATACAATTCAACATAAAATTAAATATTTACATTAAATATTTTATTGGCATTAATTTCCAAAAGATTTGTTTACCTAGAATACCAGCATCCAAGAAATCTCTTGACCCAGTACAAACTTCAGAATCCATGAGATTTCCTGCTGCAGCAGTGTCCAACAAGAGCATCTGTTGGTTGCAGAATTCACATACAGCCTGAGCAAGCATGGCTGGGAGACCACTACTCATCAACTGTCTAGTAGCCATAGGTGATTTGCACACAGAGGCTAACAACATCAGTTTATTATCATCCAAATTCATAATATTCAGACTCTCCAAGCGACAAGCCTAGAAAACAAATGCTTCATTAATTCTAACACTAGTTCAAGTATAGGTTATAGAAAAAGATTTTGCAAGCAAATGAAACACAAGTGATATTTGTTATTCTACAATTTTTTCCATAAAAGCCCATACCTCTTTTGAGTCATCAGTCATACCAACAGTACTGTAAGACGCCCCTGGCGCAGCAGGTCTTCTAGTGGCCTCTTTAGAGTCATCAGTCATTCTGCTATCATTGCTTTCCACTGCAACAATCTCTTCAGTGGATGGAGCAATGATGTTGGATCCATCTGCAGCCACAATACCAATCCATTCTTGTATACACTTGAAACCAGTGGAAGAGATGTGGCAAGCAGAACACAGCACATTATTTACAGCTTTCCTGAGATTGCACTCTGGTAGATTTCTTGACCAATTATACATTGATCTGAAATGTGTGCAAGCAAATATTGAATAATAAAGCTTTAAAGCTTTGAACTTTTAAGCAAATCTTAGACAAAACAACTTTCAAAATTGTAAAAAGAGAATGTAAAACTAATTGGAAAAGACATCACTGAAGGCACACAAAATTTAGGTAAAGAGAAAATGATGCTTAAAAAAAGAAAAAGATGCTAAAAACTTATTATTATTTATGACCGAGAGGCAAAAAGAGTCTTAACTTTTAAGGCCACAGACAAAAAAACATTGTCCTATTAACAACAAAAAAATTTCCCTCTGAAGCAATGCTCTCTAGACACCAATAAAATTAAATGTTTAATCAGCAATATGTGTAGATTACAACAAGCAAAAAATATGAGAATCAGATTTTTTTATGGTATTTTATATTTCTTTTTAATACACTAATAAGTTAACTAAAGGAAGTTTTAATATATCAGTTGTATTTGAAAAGAAATTTCTCCAACATAATAAGATACCTGATGAAAGACTCGGTTATTAGTTCTGTGAGTTCATAATTGACAGGACACTCCACACTATGCCATAAAATGGCAGCCACACACTGAACATGCTCAGGTGATGGGGAGGTCAACATATCATAGGACATGTTGCCCATTCGTTGACCAAATGATGTGCCTGATCCAGAAGGGCCACTGTAAATGTTTACCCGTGTTAATGATGCTTTGGAACAGTCCTCTAGCCACTTTAACAATGCTTTAACCCTAAGATAATAGTTAAAAAAAAAAGAAACAATGGATTAAGTAATACTTTAACGAAATTAAAAAAAAATTTATTAAAAAAAACATTAGACAATCATCCTAATAAAGCCAGATGTGTATATTTTTTCTTATAAAGGATTAACTGAAGGCTTAAAAAGATAAATCATTAAACATAAATGTAGATAATCGATGTTTCAAAGCACAGCTCTTTTAAAAAATGTAGAGTTACCCTTCTTTGCATTTAACATTATTTTTTTCAAAAGAATGTACAATTACTTTCAATGTTTACCTGCAGCAAGTTTTTTCATCTTGAACTGTACCCAATCTATACAGAATCTCTACAGTGTAAGGACTGGCTGCTCCATGGACTTTACCAAGGTAACTGTGAGGTGAAGCTAAATAAAAAGAGAAACTCATTAGATCTGAATGCTCAAAACATTAAGTGATTTTATGAATAATTTACATAATCCATTAAGATGCTATTAAATAAGGCTTTTCTTTGAGTCTGAAGATTAATTAAGAGTACAGTATTTCATGTGGCTACATAGTCCCAGCTGTGACCTATATATTTTGCCAAACCAGCGCAGTAATAACTGTGGTCCGGCGATGATATATTTAGGTTCTATTTAAAGTGGATTTTCTTTTTTTTTATTATAAATACCTTAAAATAATTTTACAATTTTATTCTGTTTTTATTTCATTCAAACTGATGTTACCTTGTTCACTATCCCTGGAAGGCTGCCTGAGGATGTGGTCAAACAAGGCCAAACCAATCTCACTGTTACAAAGACCCAGTTTTATCAAAATGGTCTCTATTTTCATAGCATGGATTCCTATGAATGGGTGAACTAACAGAGATGTGCAGGTGGCAAGGAGGCTGGGTGTGCTGGCTGCAAGGTGTGCTACGTTGGTCTGCATGTCTTCAGCTGAGTTCACCAAACAATGATGGAGAATGCGCATCCAACCCAGGCTGTCAAAACAAGGAGAGGGCAAACATTAACACACAAAATTACTAAATAGATCTAATCCTTGAGGCTTTAAATATTCTTTTATTTTTATTATATCCTGCAAGGATGAGTTAGCATAGCGACAACGTGAAATACTATTTGAACACACTACTTTAATAAAGCCATTAAAAAATGGAAGAAAAAGTGTTTGTGTAAGCTGATTTATATAAGTCAATGACATTCAACTGCCACTATTACACTTCCAAAAGTTAACTATATTTACAAATACAAAATTATGCTTTAAATGACACAAGAAAAATAATTAATAAATATATCAAAAGTTGTGACATTTTTTTTACCTAGATCTTGAAAAGCCATCCTCACTAAGAAAAGAGAAAAGATTTTCTGTGGTTTCAGCAAAAGTTGTCAGTCCCCAAAGGGAAATCTTCTGAAGCCCAATGGTCATGGAGTCCCAAGGTCGGTGAAGGATGAGTGTTACAGAAGTGACCACCTCTGGCTTTTGGAGCTGGAGACGTATCAGTGTGAGACTGGATGACATGAGCGGGGGAGAGGCTGGTGACACAATGTTGCCATCATGAGACAACTCCAGGCTAACATGGGATGGGCAAGCTGATGAAGATTGAACAAAAATATAAGAATCATTCAAATAAAACAATTATAAGCAGAATAACTAAAAATATTTTCTAAAATCCTTTTTAAAAAAAAACAAAGATTATACAAGAGGAAGGACTGCACTTTGACAGCCATAACTATAAATACTATAAAATGTATTTCCCCTTTTCAATATCAAACAAACATTAATTAATTATCCACTAAATAATTAATTTATAGTTTTTTTAAATTGATTTCTGTTTTGTTAGGGACGTTGAATAATTGTGCAAAGTGAGTTGATAAGCATAATAATATAACACTCTTTCTATACACTCACTAGCTATTGCTGCTCCATGTGGTCGTATGTAGACATATTTTAAGAGAACAGCAAATGGTAGATGTATTGTCAGCTCAACTGATGGTTCCTCTGAGTAAAAATGATACGACCAAGTGGCTGATCTGGCTCTTCTGTTGGCTACATTCTGAATTAATCCATCTGCAGGACTAGCAGTTGGGCTACTGCATGTAATTGTGCCTAAATACAGAATACAATCAATTAGATGATGGTGCCTAAATAAAAAAATATAATAACTTAGATGATCGTGCCTAAATACCAATTAACCTAAAACAACAAAAGTTAAGTTTTTTAAAAGACGATTCCTCCTTTATGAAGCTGAAGACATTTTGTAAGATGATTACTTTGTTCTTAACATCTAATGAATGAGAGAGATAACTTTGTTCTTAACATCTAATGAATGAGAAAATCATTCTGGTTAGACAAATGTATTAATCTACTCAGTTTATAAAATTCTTATGATAGTGTTATGAAAATTGTATTCTGTATCGGTTATTGTTCTTATGTTTACATGTGCTTGTAACTCGTCCAACAGCATTCGAAAACGTCTACTTGAAAAGACTGTTTTGAGTTTAAAGGACGCCTTCGAGGAGGCTCGCTTACTAGAACATGCTTATCAGCACTCATTACAGTATGAATCATCACAGCCGGAAACTAATTGCGTGGCAACTACTCCCACCAATTCTTCGGCCTCACCCTTGCCAAATGTAACGATTCCTCAAAATGCATTAGCTAGCAAGTGCTACTTTTGCGGCAGGGTTAAACATCCCCGCTCTCAATGCCCTGCAAGGGAAGCCACATGCAACCAGTGCTCCAAAAATGGCCATTTTCAGAAAGTTTGCAAATCTAGGGCTTTAACAGTTTCAGCTATCACTACTGTACAGCCTATGAATCTAAACAAGACTTTCTCTACTAGACAATTTATGCTCTGACGTAATTCTTGGACTTGACTTTATAAGTTTGCACCAAAACTTGTTTATTCCTTTCGATGGTCAGAAACCATCGTTGTGCCTGAATACTCTCCAGCCAGCGAAGGTAGAAGCTCCTAGCCTATTTAGTAATCTGTCACCAAACTGTACCCCAGTGGCTACAAGGTCTCGCAGATACTCAATTCCAGATAGGAAGTTTATAGAGAAGGAAATTCAACAACTAATAAAGGATGAAATTATTGAACCATCTAAATCTCCCTGGCGTGCACAAGTCCTAGTCACAACAAATGACAGACATAAGAAAAGAATGGTTATAGACTACAGCCAAACCATAAACCGGTTCACTCAACTAGACGCCTACCCTATGCCCAGAATCGATGAACTAGCAGAAATGTTTTCCCAGTACTCTGTATAAAGCACTTTAGACCTGAAAAGTGCATACCATCAGATTCCTATAAAAGAAGAGGAAAGGCCGTTCACAGTCTTCGAAGCATGTGGGAAACTGTATCAATTCCGTCTGATTCCGTTTGGCGTTACGAATGGAGTCGCCTGTTTTCAGCGTACGATTCACAAAATCATTGAAGACGAACGACTCACTGACACTTTTGCTTATGTGGACAATGTGACCATCTGCGGTATGGACTCTGAATCACACGACCGAAACCTACAGCGATTTCTTGATAGTGCTCAAAAGTATGGAATCACATTTAATGAAACAAAAAGTGAAATTAGCACTGCTAAAGTGAGACTGTTAGGATACGAGATTTCCAGAGGACAACTTAGGCCGGATCCTGAGAGATTTCGCGCTCTAAGGGAATTACCCGTACCAGTGAACATGCGTGAACAGAAATGAGTAGTGGGTCTTCTGGCTTACTACTCACAGTGGATACCTAACTTTTCAAAAAAAATTAGCCTGTTAATAAGAAATCAACAATTTCCTGTCTCCGAAGAAGTCAAAAGAACATTTGAAAGTTTGAAAAATGAGCTTGAAAAAGCTGCCGTATATACTATTGATCCGAATCGCCCTTTAACCGTTGAGACGGATGCTTCAGATATAGCCATTGCAGCTACCCTAAACCAAGATGGCCGGCCTGTTGCTTTCTTCTCTCGCTCATTAACAAAAAGTGAAAGAAAACATTCTGCAGTTGAGAAAGAAGCATATGCCATTGTGGTGTCGTTGAGGAAATGGAAACATTTCTTAGTTAGTAAAGCGTTCACACTTGTTACGGATCAGCGATCTGTCTCTTTCATGTATAACAGGTCAAACAAAGGAAAAATTAAAAATGAAAAAATCCAGAGGTGGAAACTAGAACTCTCGTGTTTCCACTATGACGTCATCTATCGCCCTGGCAAGCAGAACACTGTAGCTGATACATTTACCAGAAACTATCTATCTGCTATCACTCGCAATGACCTTAAATTGCTGCATACTAGTCTTTGCCACCCGGGCGTTACTCGACTATTGCACTATGTAAGGACTAAAAATCTTCCATTTTTCTGTGATGACGTCAGAACTGTGATAGAACAATGTCAAACTTGTGCAGAGCTAAAGCCCCGTTTTTTTCGACAGCCGACCGGAGAACTGATTAAAGCAACTTAACCTTTTGAGAGAATTAGTATGGATTTTTTCAAGGGACCTCTCCCTACTGTTTCAAGAAATAGATATCTACTTACCATTATAGACGAATTCTCTAGATTTCCATTTGCATTTGCATGTCCCAATATGTCTTCCTCTACGGTCGTTAAATGTCTCAATGAACTATTCGCCCTATTTGGATTTCCAGCGTACGTCCACACTGACAGGGGAACTTCGTTTATGTCTACAGAGGTGCAGCATTTCCTCCACGAGAGAGGAATTGCAACCAGTAGAACGACCCCTTACAGCCCAAGAGGAAACGGACAAATAGAGAAACCTAACGGGACTTTATGGAAAGCCATCACCTTGGCTAAGGAATTGGACATAGCCAAATGGGAACTAGTACTAAACGATGCTCTGCAATCCATCTGGTCATTACTATGCACTGCAATTAACAGGACACCACATGAACGACTTCTTGGGTTCAACAGAAGAAGTGGTTCCGGGACATCCTTGCCAACATGGTTGACTAGTCCTGGTCCTGTCCTGCTGAAGAAGAACGTTAGATCATCTAAATATGATCCCATAACAGAGGAAGTTGATTTGGTAACATGCAACCCTCAGTACGCTGTTATCTGAACACCAAACGGCAGAGAGGAAACTGTCTCATTAGGAATGTTAGCCCCTAGGGAGGAACAAAGAGTTATAGAAAATGAGAATCAGAGTAGAACAGAGCTTGATACTGGCTGCCCTGTCCAAAGCTCACCTCCCAGGAATCAACCGATTGATTCTATCATGCCTGAAGAAACCACCAGCACCACTGAAGACATAGCCAGACCGTCCGAAACTCAAGCAGATGAAACCACACATACATACAATCTTAGAGTAAGAAGAACTAGGCCCAACTACAAAGTGTAAAAGCTCATCAGCTTACTAGAACTATTATTTTGTTTATTCTACTACTTTCATTCGGCCTTGTTGACTTTAATGTGATATTTGATCTATCATGATATATTTTAATAAGCTATTTGATTTACCATGTTATATCAACATGTTACATAATTTCATGCTATTTTACATTGTTTGTTTACTTGAATCTCTATTATTATTCTACACTTACTTCATTCTTTTATTGTTTATAATACTAGTTAGCATAATTTGAACCGGGGGTGAATGTTATGAAAATTGTATTCTGTATCGGTTATTGTTCTTATGTTTACATGTGCTTGTAACTCGTCCGTAAGAATATGTTCACGAAATGTGTGTTGTGTAGTCATTCAGTGTATTAAAGCCATACTATACAAACATGGTTTTTGGACTCTCTTATCTTTATGTTCATAACAGATAGGCATACAGATCCAGACTTGCAAAATATTCCTGAACGTCTATTAAACTATTTAATGGACAAGGCCTTTTATACATCCAATAAAACCAAAGAGAGAGAAGAACTAAATTTTGCTAGAGGCTTAGTATTGTTACAACAAAAAAACAGCCTTAAAAAAAATCCTTCTACTACAGATGTTTAGCTGCACAATGGATACAAGGTAGCAAACAAGTAGAAGTTAACTCTTCATAAATATGATCTATAGCCTTATTCTGATAAAGATTAGGATATGTGCATCATACTGATGAACTTGAAAGTAACAAAAAAATGGAGCATTCTTTAGAACTGGGTAGTTATGATACATGACTTATACTGATTATTTCTCTGGTAACATTCATTCTTTATAGACTATTGGTCACAAAGGAACAAACTTAACTAGTTCCTGTACAGCTAAATAGCTAAAAGATAACCTGAACTAGAGTTTCTACTAACCCAGCTGAGCAAAACTCTGCAATCCTTCAGTATTGTCCATCTCAAAGCCTTTGCTTTTGTCCAGTGAGTCTGTATGCCCTGAGTTGAAATTCTGCATGAGTGTTGAGATAATACTAGGAGAGGTTGAGATCATCTGTTGGTTGCAGCGAACTAAGTTATTACTGATAACATTGATGCCACCTGCAGACAAAAGTTTACAAAAGTGACCATGTAATTTTATAGCTCTTGAAAAGTTATAGCTAAAGTTATTAAAGCATATTTTATAAAAGTAACACATAGACATCCAGTTATCTTATCTATTACTTACAACACAATGCTGATCCAAATAAATGAATAACTTTAAAAACGAAAATTTAATTCAGCAATATAAACAGAGCTTAAAATTATAGTTCAATGTAAGTTGATTACAAGGAATTTTTTGTTTGACTTGTAAAAAAGCAATGAAGATATTTTCTTTTTCAGGCATATTTGCTTTATTTGGGTTTTACAGTTTAAACAATTTACTATTACAAGAAACTTGGGAATTTTAGATGCATAAATGTTTTTATCTTCAGGTTGTTACAATTTCAGTTATCTGGTATTTAATGACCAGGCTGATTAGTAGTGGTACCAAGCTTTCAAAAGGGCAACAACATACATTTTTATAATGATTGACATTCATAAAGATTCAAACTTGGGTAACTGATACTACTCTAGTGTCATCATAAAGAATATCAAATTGGAATTTAATGTCTTGAATAAAACTATAGAGTTGACACAACAATAACATTTGCACACAAACCTATTTCAATGAACTTCTTTAATGTTGATGATGAACTCAAGAGCCGTAAAGTGAAATAAAGTAGAGGCTCTGAAAGACGTGTGAGAGTCACTTGGTTGAAGACAGGTGGGTGTCCTGCAAAGAACCTAAACAAATTGTCAACCATAAGATTGCGGTCACTACAATTGTCCTTGAGGTTCTTTAACACAGTGAACACAAGGTCCCCCACTGTCACAGGCTCCACCTGGTCACAGTTCTTCTGAAAGCTGGCAAGGCAGTCAGAGGTATTGGTGAACATGAAAGCCAGCTTGTTGCTTGTACAGTGGCTCAGAGACTGCAGGAGGTTCTGCATAATCACAGGGTTGCCAATGACAATATCTGCTATCTCATAAGTCAAACCAGAGCTCCCTGAACTGTCATCATCTTCATAATCCTGAGACTGTTGACCTTGAGACTCCACAGACTGCTGAACCATTGTCTGGGATTTCTCATCATCTGACAGAACACCTTGTGGAAACTTATTTGGGGAGCCAGCATAGTTGTCAGAGTCACATCGGTCAGTACTTTTACTGGTACATGTTCTGACTGGTGGACAGGGTGCAGACACTGTTGTAAGCCTAGAACAAAAATGTTGAACTATTTGTAATCAATCTTTAAAATAAGTCATGACAGTAAAATCTTTAGAAAACATGTTATACAAATTCTTCACAGAATGCTTCTTATATTTGTATGAAATATGTACGAATACTTATTAGAGAAATAATGAAAAAAAATGAAAATAATCAAACAAATCATAATACTGGCACTCTGTGGTGCCCTAGTGCATTCTCACTGTCAGACCAACAGTTTCCCAACAAGATAATTAATTTGTGAGTACTGTTAGGCACTTAATATAGAGACGCACCATACTTTGATGAACTTTTAATGTGACATGTAGCGACGTCATAGATAGTGGGGTTTAGTTTGTTTATGTATTATTTAGTAGGTGTTAGGAATTCAAAGTGACAACATCGTATTACAGACAGAGACTCAACTGTGGCCATTATGCATTAAACTTCATTCAAGTATCTAACAGTTTCGACTTAGTCCTTCATCGAGTTTTTGTGAGAGGTTTATTGTTTTAGTAGTTCTAATCGCATCTAATATGTCCGTACAAGAAACTCAAACATCTTCTGAGTAATCTGTCAAAGCCAGACAGACAAAGCCTACTACAGTACATTCTTTCATTGCATATTACTATTTTTATCTGAAAAACATTTCTAAGAAGCTGACCACAGCATAGGATGTGTAAGCTAACTTTCACTTTGAGAAAAAGCAGTCCACAAGGCAGATGTCAAGTCTTTTATGGTCTCCACTTTATTGACATAAAATGTCCCATTAAAGCTGAGTTCTCAGGAATACATACATATCACTGACTTCCTTTAATGTATTTACCTTGAAACCACAATCCCCCTTTATTTAAGAAGCCAAGCACTTTACCAATTTAAATTTCAAGATCAGTATTCAATTAGATCATTTCTACAGTAAAATCAATTGACTGCTACGAAAGAGCATGCCGAAAGCAAACCAATAAGATGATTAATCATAAATATGGCTGAATAATACATTTATCAATTCTAGATAAAAGATTATTACAGACTTTTATAATAAATGATTAATCCAAAAATTAAAAAAAAATCACAAAAAAATACATACATTTTATTTAATATAGAGCACCATGGAACTAGATCTTAAGTATAATACATTACAATTTTAAAATATTTAAAACAGGTTTTTTTTTTAAATATCGAACAAAAATGATACCAACTTGTTTAAAAGTTGCATAAGGAAATACATAAGCTGGTCTCTCAAGGAATCTGACATTCCTGGCCTGTTGTCAGAGTGCCGGGATAAGCTTGCTACCAGACTACCAAAGCAGGATCTGGAACTAACAGATGTATCATGACTAGTTTTGCACACAACCTGAAAAATTTGGTAAACAATGAGAACCTCATGTACCAACATCATTTTACAATACTTAACAAATGAGAGCTAGCATTTATTTTGAAGAATGTCAAATTTTGTGTAGATAAATGAAAAAAAAAACTTGATTAAGTAAGGACAAAACATTTTTTTTGTGATCATTTTTTTCTTCTTTTTACTATGAATAAACTGGTTGATTCTTAGCCTACTTGTGGCTTTCTTCATTGATAAAGTTGTTTTTTTCTCGTTTTAGAGTTTATGTGTAAACAGTTAACAAAATAACAGTTTGAAAAAAAAAAACTTACCTGATCTTGCAAGGACAAATGTTGAAAGACCAAGCTACTAGCAGCTTGAATGACACTCAATGCATTGCTAACATCCACAGACACAAATGTATTATCTGCCAGCATTTCTAAGAATTTGACTTGTGCATCTAATGGCCCAGAACAGTGATAAATAGCACCCCTGAAAAAAAAATGGATCAAATAATAAAGATACAAAAATATGAAACGTAGTTAACACTCTTTTATTAAATCCTCACAAAATACAAGAATGATAGAAGGTGCACATAGTTTCATTTATAAGAAAAGTCTACAAACTTTAGGATACAGCAGGGAATCACATCTTATTTAAACTTCAAAATGAATTTAAAGTCAGAGAACTGAAGGGTCTTGAGTTCCAATGCTGGTGAAGATTGGCATATTTACTTCTAGTATCTTTGAGGCTCTTGAATTAACTCAACTCTATCAGACATACATTGGGGAAGTAAAGGTGGTTGGTCTGTTAACCATATCAGCAGATGAGATTCACCTTATCTGCCCATATAGATCTTAGTAATGATGAATAAAAATTATTTTATTATTATTACCTTTCAGCAGTGAGATTATAAACAATTTTCAACAACATTTCTTTGAATCTCTGACCGCTGACTTCTATAGATTTACATTGGAGTCTACACAACAAGTCACCAAAAATTTTCACAGCAGCTGGGCCCACCTGTTCATGACAAAGACAACTATGCTGGTAAATTGATTTTCACTGACAAAACTCTGTTATTGCATCAACAAACTCTATTGAACACAAAGTTAATAATGATAATATGAAGTAACACTTAAGTAAACATTAGTGCATGTGTTGCTCTAGGAGCAAAATGTTTCAAACAGTACCTGGTGGTTTTGGGTCCCACCAGGGGGATGGCTTGACAAAAACTTAATCAGCAATGGAGCTAGGTTGGAGTCATTCAAGATGCAAGGGGCTAATGAAAACTCCACCCCTTGAGCATTGGTCTGTCTCTGATTGGTCAGAAGACATAAAGACTGCAGTAGATAGACCCAGGTCCTCACAGGCAGACAAGGCATCATAACACTAACCTATAGTTACATAAAACACAAGTTATTTTAGTTTCAATTCTAGCATTTCACCAACAGAAAAATAATACCTAATGAATATTAAAATATATATCAAAAATGCTCTCTCTCTATTATTTTATTATCTGAACTTAAGTCTCAGAATAGGTCACTTGTAGATTTAAAATGACTTTTTATACTTGATAGTTTGTCAAATGTAAATATTGATTTCTTCAACATAAGTTTATTTTAGCACTTATATTTATACTGAATATTTATACATGCAATCTATTCCATTACCTCTATGAGACAAGCTACTGCATTCTCACTCAGAGTAATGACTGGTTGTCTAGTGGGATCAAATGCATGGCTATTGGTTGCCCCAGCAGCAGTGCTAGATGCTGAAGCACCTTCAAAAGGAAGTTGATCTTCGTTGAGTCTCAGCCATAGTTGAAGAATGGCCTCAAGGCTCACACGACCAGTTCTAAGCTGGGCAAACATTCTTTCAAAGCACTGGCTCAGCATTTCAACAGAGGATAATGGTGACTAAGAAGACAGCACATAAAAGATTATTAAAAAAATATTTAAGAAACAATTTTTTTTTTTACTTTCGTCAAAACTGTCTACAAACATTTGTGGACAATGTGGTGGAGATTGGGAGATGTTTTACAGGTTGCCTTAGCGCACTTGGCAAACACAACTCAAATCTTCAATAACAATTCTAGTCTCCAAAGGGATTTGAGCTTCAGACCCTACACAAAGACTCAAGAAATTGATAACATAAATTAAGTCACTACATTACAGTATTCTCATTAGATACATTGATACAAGATATTGAGTTACAATACTAACTCTTTCAGACTGCTGAAAAGATTTTTTTTAGTAATTTAAAACAATTGCCACCATGCAGAAGTACCTATTTTTCAGTACATGCCCAATACATGAAGAAAACGTGTCAGAATCTAAAAAATAACCACCCAACCAATCATAAGTAATCACAAGTTTAGCCATTGCAAATGTTCGCCCCATGGGTTTATAACCTCTTAGTGTGGATTAATGTGAATATTGTCTAAAAATGCACAATGTTGATGAACAACGCACATGAATGTAAAGATATGTAATGTAAAGTCAAGACTAATCAGTTCTAAAGTTTGTAATATTTTGGTTGATTTAGACTCTTAGGAGTAGAATCTTTATCTAGAATTATGTTATTAGATTAAATTGAGAGACAGTGGGAGCTCAATTGATAAGCAAAATATACTTTTTGACCTTGAATTAGATCCATAGGAAGACTACATTTTTTTAGTTTTTTTAGAAATGGCCCTATTTATCTGAAATGTATTTATCTGAAAGTAATATGAATACTGCTTACAGCTTCCAAATCTAGTCTCACAAATAAAGAATCTGTCTCATCATTTCTTATGTCCATATTCACAGCGCATCCAGCTGGGGGTGAAGGCAGTGAAGAAGAAAAAGCAGATTGTATATTGGTGCTATGTACAGACTGCATTACCTGTGGAGACCAAAGAAATAAAACAAATATGACTTAAGCTAAAGAAAGAAAAAAACATTTAATTAACTTTACCATTAATAAAAACAAGTTTTTGAAACTAGTGAGTCACAAATTGAAATAGATGGCAATGAAAAAGCAGACAGTGGCCAAAGATGGGAGTATGACTTAACTATTGAAAAGCCCTCTCTACCCAGAAGAAATGAAAAAAACAATAGATGAATAAATTAGCCTGCTCTCACGCAAAGTTGAAGAAAAACAATGCCCATTACTAACTTATAATATTTTGACTTAGAACCCAAACACAGTCAAATGTGAAACCCAAACACAGTAAAATGTGTTCTGGAAGCTAATAAATAGGGAGATTTACCCTTGTGGAGCATCACCTGAGTATGCTGACCATGCCCTTCAAAGCTGCATACTCTATTGAGAGGCCCAAACAAGACACTGACCCAAAACCACCTATAGAACAAAAACTATATGGAGAGATGCCAGATCTAGAAACCACTGTGCAATTCATCGTAGATTTAGGTCAATTAACACATATTTGGCAGCACAAGCTAGTATACTTGCCACTGCTTGCAAGCCACACTACAATTAAAAAGAGAACAATAGTGTGTGTACTAATTACTAAATTATGGCACAATTTTATAAAAATTACTGTGAGCCATTGTAAGGACACATAAACACATATTTTGATGCTACAATTTTAGGACATCTGTACAGTGATGATGAATATTACTAAAGAAAATAATATAAAAAGAACAATAATTATGTATTTATTAAACAGTTATTGTCAATGAGACAACTGCTTTTTAACAACACAAAAGCATATGTAATTCAGATCAACAGTATAATAACAATAAACACAATTTAATAAATAAAGAAATAAAAATTTAAAGTGAAATATAAATTCAATAGTTTTTTTTTTTAATATATTTATATTTGTAATGTTTAAACTAGCTGCAAGGGGGATGAAGGATCCAGTTATAACAAATGTTAAAGCACAATTTATTTTCAGTAATGTGTGATAAATTACCTTAAGTCTATGTTCAGGCATAGTTTCCAAACCATATTCAAGCCTGGCATCCAGTGCTGTGGAGACACTATGACTAACTGATGACACACAAGTAGGTACAATTTGGTCATTTAACTTTTGCTGGAAGCTAAGAAGATGTTTTAAACTTCCAGCTTGGTAGCTAAATAGAAAATGATGTGGCATATTAGGTAAATGAAGTATAAGCTAACAAAAAGCTAATAAAAAAACATTATTTCCATCACTTCATACATAGTAAAAGAATCAATTTTCTAGCAAACTGATTTTTGTTACTGAGCCTAAAGTTAATAAGTGTTGTTTTTTCTTTTTAAAGAAATATTGCTATAAAATATGATACCTTTTTATTGCTATTTAGTTTCTCAAGAATTAAATTAAAAAGTGATTATACTGGACAACAACAAAAATGAAATATTTCTTTTTTATATTTAATAACAATATTTGGGAATAATTTTTGGAAATAGTATTGCATATGCTCATATATGAAACATGTTTAAAAAGGAACAAAGTCCATGCATCATTTCTATAAATTAACAGTTAGAAAATCATACTTCAAAGAAACTAACTATTTCTTAACGTTAAATTAAACACATCCTTACCATGAAGTGACTTTGATCAAATTAGCCCCAGGAGTAACAGTTGTCCCAGGCAGCTCAACATCATCAAAACTGTCATCTAAAAGTTTAGACAGAGAAAATGTTGGTCCATCTTGCTCCATCAGGTACTCAGGAGCTGCCGAGGAATACAAAGAAGGGCTGAACACTTCCCCAGGACTCTTAGTCTGGTGTTTACTGACTTGTTCCAAGAACTTGTTCCACTTACACTTGTCCTTGTCACTCTTATTGAGGAACAAAGCTGCTAGATCAGTAGGCTCATCCTTATCAGCCAAACAAAGCAGGCCAGCCATGAAGTCTAAACAAAGAAATTAGATGACTGCATATAACATAGATTTAACTGGAAAGCATGATATGTTTGTATATAAAAATAAACTTAGGCTTTCAAACATGAAATAAAATCCTTATGCAAAATGTAATTGAATATAGTTGGTTGAGAGGTTGGCCAAACCATTATGTCATAAGTCCAGTTACACTAGCCTGCATATATCTGAGAATATTTCTTGAGTCTCCTGATTGAAAAATAATTTCAGTGGGATAAAGTAATGAGCATCTAAAAAACTGTTGATCACATCTCTGGGTGATATAAGCTTTCATACACTTATCAATGGTTTCTATGAGCTTCACCTATTCATTCTACCTTGTAATGAAATCAATTCATAGTTCTCATTCCAAATAAATAGAAATGTTTAAAGTTTGTCTTGGATACTACAATTATTCTGTCACCCTTTTAAAAAAAAAAACAGCTTTAACACAGCTTGAAAAGAAAGTGTAGCCTTACCTCTCCTTAAAAACTCTTGATATTCAGGCTTAGTTTTAAGCACTTGTTTCACCTGTTCCACTAGCATTACTCGAACTTTTTTGTTTCCTCTCTGCTGCTCTGAGCTCAGTAGTGTGCCTTCATTCTTCAACCAATGCAGATAAGCCATGGCATCGTCAACATCAGAGATATCTGCTTCAGAGTCATCTGGACTAGATGGACAATTTTTCTCACCTGTTAATAAAGCAACATACACACGTATTAAACATTTAATTATCAACTTGTGCAACAACAAATGTAGCAAAAGAAACCACACTCTTAAAAGAATGGATGAAATTGCAGTCAAGAAAGACAAAAGCTTTAATGCTAAAAAAAAAAAAAAAAAAAAAAAAAAAAATTAAGTTGGAGGTGTCATTTCCTTTAAGTAAAATAAATGTACTTAAATTCAAAAGTACTGTTACAAACTTCTTAACTTTTTAACACATGTTAAAAAAGTTTATTGACTGAAAAATAAAAAGAATTACTGCATGCAGGGGTGAAAAACTGCAGAGAAAACCCTATTGGACCAAATTAAAAACAAAGGATGGTTGGCCTTCATCAGCTAGAAAGACAAATGAGCTTTTAATTTGACAACTATAGTTAACCTGATTTAGCTATATGACTTACTGAGCACTATGTCTACATAGTTTTACCTTCTAAAATATCCTGTAGTAAACAAGTGATTGCATGGCCAGCCCATGGACCCCCCCAGGTCAAGTTGTCATGATTAAACTCTGTGTCAACTATTAGGAGAATGAGTTGCTCAAGTTGTTCCTGTTTCATTGATTCAACCAAAATGATTGGTGGTCTGCAGGCTACACAAATTTTGGCCAAAACCTATATAGAGATAAAAATACAGCTTTCTTGTGAAAAGTTAAAATAAAATGTATAGCACAACAGCTCAGTACCATTCAATGGTTAACAAGTGTTCTGATGACAATATCCTAAAGACTTAAAATGACCCACAGAGCAATGTAAATTCTTTTAATCTACACAGGGATTTGCACATTTAAACAATTAAAACTCGTATAAATAAGAGCTTTTCAAGGTAGATTATTTATTTCTCTATAAACCATAAAAGATGTTAATTGCTGAACTAGATACAAAGAAGTGATTTGTATAACTGGAATGAAAGGATGCAAGAGGGGAGCCAGGCTAACTCATAAATATAAAAAGTTCATTTGGTTAGGATCAGTCTTGGAGTGAGGAAAATTATTTAAACACAAATATATCTATGTCATAGAGTGTTATACACATTAGTTTTCTTACATGCAATGATCAAAATTATAAAATGTATAAGCCAAGCCAAGAATAAAAATATAGTGTATTATACAGATATGGTATTACCTTGCAAGCCACTAAAAATAAATCCACACGGCAAGTGAAATCCATGCTTAACAAAAGAGCCATCAATCCTCTGACCACTGCTAAACATTTATCTCTGGATAATACAATAGGCTGATCTAGTTCAATATCATCCTCTTTCAAATCTGTTTCACCCTTGCTTCGTTGTTCTAACTTGCTTTTCAAGAAAAGCTTTTAAATAAAAAATGGTAAGTCAAGAACAAAATTATATTGCCACTGAAAAATGTCTACTATGTAGAAATAACATTAAAACTACTATGTATATATAGTTCTTTTTGCATAAATATAAAAAATGAATATTGCATATTTAATCTTATTAGCTTTTTATCCTTCTTCTTCGTTCTCATTGTTCTTATATAATACAGACGTTACTTCAAAAAAGAAGATGATTACGTCCTACGCGTCATGCATTTAGTCATGCATATTAACCAATGACTTAAATTCTGCCAAGTCACTGGTTTTCCTGGCTAGCTCAGGCAACCCATTCCATGCTCTAATAGCACTAGGGAAGAAGGAGTATTTGTACAAATTTGTCCTAGCATATGGGACGAGGAATGTGCCTTTATCTTTGTGTCTTTCTGAGTATTTTATTAAATTTTGTTTTTGTATTTGAAGATTATGGTTCAGTGTTTTATGTATGATTGCTACTTTACTTTTGAGCCTTCTGTCCTGAAGGCTTTCTAAATTTAGTGATTTTACTAAAGGTGTTACTCTAGTCAAATGTGAATATTCGTTTGTTATGAATCGCACTGCTCTATTTTGTGTCTGTTCTAGTTTCTTAATGTTTTCTTGAGTTGAGGGGTCCCAAACAGAGGATGCATATTCTATTATTGGCCTAACCAAGGTTAAATAACATTTTAGTTTTATGTTCTTATTTGATTTATAGAAATTTCTTTTAATAAATCCTAATGCTTTGTTTGATTTTTTTGTAGTTTCATCAATATGTGGATTCCATGACAGTTTTTCATTTATTATAACACCTAGGTATTTTGCGTTTTTAGTCTGTGTTACTGGTTTGCCATGAATAAGATAAGTGGAATTAATTTGTTTTAGTTTTTTTGTTACTCTTAACAACTGACATTTTTCTGGGTGGAAAGACATGCTCCAATTTGATTCCCATTTCTGTAATTCATCTAATTCTCTTTGTAAAATATCTGTGTCTTGTGTTGTTTTTATTGTTCTATATATTATGCAATCGTCTGCAAAAAATCTGACTTTTGTTCCTGAACTAATGCAATTTGGTAAATCATTTATGTAAATTAAAAATAGTAGTGGACCCAAGACTGTTCCTTGAGGTACACCTGAGTTTACTGTTATCGGTGTTGATTTAGAGCCATTTATTATTACAGTTTGTTCTCTCCCTATCAGAAAGTCTTTAATCCACTGATGCAGTGGACCATTAATGCCGAAATATTTTAATTTTTTAAGCAAACTATGGTGGTGAACTTTGTCAAAAGCCTTAGAAAAATCTAGTAAGATAGCATCTATTTGTTCACTATTATCTAAACCTTTTGAAAAATCATCAATTAGTCCTATTAGTTGTGTTTCACATGATCTATATTTCCTAAAGCCATGTTGGTATGGTGTGAGGACATTATGTTTGTCTAAGTGGTTTATGATGTTGCTACATATTATGTGTTCTAGGATTTTACATGTGATGCTGGTAAGTGATACTGGTCTGTAGTTTCCTGGGTCAGATTTTTCTCCTTTTTTAAATAGGGGGGTGACATTAGCTTCTTTCCAGTCCTTTGGTACTCTGCCCTGGTTAAGTGAAGCCTGAAAGAGTATTTTGAACACTGGGGCTAGCTCATTACTTAGTTCTTTGAGTAATCTAGCTGGAATACCATCAGGTCCAGAAGCTTTATTTGGTTTGGTGTTGGCTAATAGTTTTTGAATTCCATTTTCTTGTACTACTATATCTTCTATGTTGTCTACTTGGTTCAAATTCAGTAATATGTCTTTGTCTCCTGGGGCTGAGAATGCTGATGCAAAGTATTTGTTTAGAATGTTTGCTTTAGTTTCGTTATCATTATGTATTATGTTATGTTCATCTTTTAATGGCGCTACGCCTGTTGTTTCCATTTTCTTAGACTTAATGTATGACCATAGGTTTTTGTTGTTGTCTTTAGATATTACATTGTTTATGTATTCACTCTGCAGCTGTCTGCTTACTTTTTGGGTTAAGTGTTTAATTTTTATATACTTTTTGTAAACTCTTTCTGCATTAGTTTCTTTAAATTTTCTATATAGGTTTTCCTTCTGTTTACAAAGCTTCTTTAGTCTATTATTAAACCAGCATTTATTTATTTTGTTTGATGTGTATTTAGTTGGTATTTGATTTTCTATAATGCTTTTAAGATGGTTTTTAATAAAATTCCAGAGGTCATCGACTGGTTGGTTAATGTCTTTTTCTAATAAGAATGTTTGTTGAAAGTTTAATGCAGCTTGGTGTAGTTGTGTTAGGTTACATTTATTCCAGAGTAAGATTTTTCTTTTGGGTTTTGTATTGGCTACTGCTTTTATCTGACTGTGTATTTTTATGATCTCATGGTCTGATAGACCAGGGATAATATCATAATCAACTACTAATCCAGGTCTGTTGGTTAAGAAGAGATCTAATGTGTTGTTTAATCTAGTTGGCTTTTTAATGATTTGATCTAAACTTAGGTTGTGTAAAGTTTCTATGAAAAGCTCATTTATGTCCTTAAGGTTTTGGTGTTTATCTATGGTTAGTGTTTTCCAATTTATATCAGGTAGGTTGAAATCACCCATAATCCAAAAAACTGCATTTTTATTTGTCTCTTTAAGTGTCGTAATCTGATTACATAGTTCCTGCATGTATTCTAAACTAGAATTTGGTGGTCTGTAAATGCTGCCTATTATTAGGGATGTTGAGGTGGTATTAATTTTACAAAATGTTGATTCTATATTTTTTGAGTTAGGTAAGGTAATTTCTTCTGCTATAAGAGTGTTTTTTATTGCTAAAAGAACTCCTCCATGATTATCAGCCCTATCTTTTCTAAAAATTTCATAATTACTATTGAAAATTTCTGCATTATAAATTTCAGGATGTAGCCAAGTTTCTGTGCCTGCAATTATGTCTGGTTTCTCACATTCTAATAAAATTTCTAAGTCTGCTGTTTTGTTCCTAATGCTTTGAAAATTTATTACTAAGGTTTTAAGGTATTTTGGTGTTACTTCTTTAGTAGGTTTGTTTAGTGAGGCTGTTGTATTAATTTTAGTAGATTTAGGTTTAACAGGAGTGGATCTGGCTAGTGGTTGGTGAGTTTGGTTTGGGATGGTGTTTAGGATGTTGTATGGGTTAGAAGTGTCTGCATCAAAGGAATCAAACAGTCCTGATGTAAACTGAGGTAACCCACACGGTACACAGTGCCATGATGCATCTTTGTTGCCTAAGGCATAATACACAGGTGTATTCATATGGAGACATGATGCATGGTACCATTCATCGCAGGTGTCACATTGAATGGCTTTCTGTTTCATGGTGCATACTTTTTTGCAGATGTTGCATCTATCTTTAGATATGTTAGTTATGTTGGAGTGTTCAGAAGACTAGACCAATACATAGTGATGGGCAAAAGTTAACTAAAAAGTTGCTAACTTTTAGTTTAACTAAAAAAAATTAGTTAAGGCCAAAGTTTAATTAAAAAAAAAAAGTTTAGTTAAAATCCTAGTTTAATTATTTTTTTTTAGTTACAAACTAAAAAGTTTATTACAAATTTAACAAACTTTTTTAACATGCATACCAATAAATATTTAGATCTATGTAATTTGGAGAATATATATGATGAATAATAGAGATGAGAATAAACTAGAGGGTGCACAGGTCTCTAGAAAGCCTTTTGAACTTTACCCTATAATGGCCGCTATTCCCGCCAATTCAAGGTATTTGAAAGGCGAGAAAAATAAACGTGTTCATTATATTTCTAGCAAGTTTCGCTGCTTGATAAATCCTGATAATTCCTTGTTTCTATAGATCTACATTTTGTTGCTTTTTATTAAACACCAGTATGTTCCTGTATAGCTGCAGGCTATTTTGCTTTACTATAGATCTAAAAGAAATGTCGACTCTTTTTATTTTAAAACTTTTTACTGGATAGAACTAGACTGAGTTAGAGTCTAGTGACGTCTATGGTCTAGTCTATTAGTATTAGTCTATTACTACTATTAGATCTATAGCAGGGTCGGACTGGGTGTCAAAATCGGCCCGGGCATCTATATTTCGTCCGGCCCATAAATTGTTTATTATATGATGGACATCCAATTCTAGGTCAACATGTCCTCAAAATCATTCTGTCAAGTTTGATAATGTATCGATAGCTGTACTCATGCATACAGTGACTATAAGTACTTCACTCAGAGGGCCTCTTTTGTAAGAGAATACTAGAAAACCTTGAACAATTTAATACGTGGCATAGTGACATCCATGCGGCCCTTATCTTATAAAATACAGACGCGATTTAAAAAAAAAAGATGATTACTGTGGTCCAACAGGCCCATTTAAGTACCGGCCCACCGGGCATTTGCCCGAATGCCCATATAGCCAGTCCGCCCCTGATCTATAGATCTAGTCATAATAGTCTATATTTAATTATTTTAGTCTTAAGTAGAGTCTAACTCTTAGTAGTCTTAGATCTAGATGTAAATTAAAAATTTTATTAAAACTTTATTAGACTAGATCTATTAGTTTAAAGATTTTACTATTCTAGAATTAGAGTCTAGATTAGATCTAGATTATTCTAGATTACATATTATACTAAGACCTAAGTCTAAGATGCATAGATGATAGATCTATAAGGACTATATATAATACTAACTAATAATAGTCGTCACTACTAGATCTAATACTAAATTAACTAAATCTAGACTAGATCTACATCTACTTCTATTATAATTATACCTATATCTACTATCTATATATATCTAATTACCCATATCTAGTTATAATCATAATTATAATAATCTAAAATCTCTAGACCTAGAGTTACTAAGATATTTACGAGACTCTATCTAGATTTAGATTTTTAGATCTAGTAGTAGTACTAGTAGTATTAGTAGTAACTAGTATTTCTTAGATTATTTTTAGATTAAAATATTAATTATTTGATCTAGGTCTAGTAGCTAGATCTAATTCTAGATCCAGATTATATTTCTGATCATTTCGTTTGTAGAAGATATTAGATCCAGAATAATCTAGAATCTAGAGTTAGTTAGAGAGTCAACATGCAGTTTTATCATTAGGGGCCTACTTCTAAAGGTAACTTATATTAGAACTTGGACAATTAGGGCCTACTTCTAATTTCTTTCTATAATAGTATCATTCTAGTGATTCTATTAAGATCTACATATATCCCATAAAGACATTTAAATCTTTTTTCATGTGCATAAATAAATGTTTATTACATTTTGCTAAAGAGATTGGTTGTGCTTTATATTTTTCATGTTTGGCTGTTTCGTTCTTAAAAAAGGTCAAAATAGTTAGTAAAAGTTTAACTAAAGTTTCTTAGTTTAGTTTAACTAATTTTTTCAATTTGTGATTAACTAAAAGTTTAATTACTTTTTTTTAGTTCAAACTTAGTTTTAGTTTAACTAAAAAAATTTAGTTTAGTTCCCATCACTACCAATACATGAGATGAACTGCGCAGTGGTTTCCAAATCAGGGAGCTCTCCATATAGTTTTCTTTCTATTGGGGTGTTTTGGGGCTAATGTCTTATATGGGCCTCTTGGTGAAGAGAGCAGTTTTGAAGGGCGTGGTCTGCATTCTCTGGTGATGCTCCACATGGGCAGATTTCACTGGTTCCAATTTTGAGCTTCCGGTACATGTGTTGTCGCATTCTGCTGTGTCCGGTCCTGAGTCGAAAGATTAGACGTTGGTCTTGTCGGGATAGCTAATAGTAAGCGTCATCTTTCTTGTGATTTGGATGAGAGCTCGTCCATTTCTCATTTATTTTATTTACAATTAATTTCTTCAATTCTTCTGGATAGAGTGCAGAGTTTATTTGTGAGTTAGTTCTCCCACTCTTGGCGAGTGTGTCAGCCTTCTCATTTCCTTCTAGTTGTATATGAGCTGGTATCCATTGAATAACAGTTTTTTTGCTGTTGTTGTTGAGCTTTGTAAGTGCTGTTCTGAGGTTTTTAATATAAAAAGAATCAGAGTTTTGCAAGCTTTGGAGGTTTGTTTTCACATCGATTAGAAAGACAATCTGACTGTGTGGGGAACTTGGATGATTTACTAGCATGGTAGCAGCTAGTGCTTCCCTTTCTGCTCTGTGACTGTCAGCTTTTTATCCAATTGTGTAATATTATTTTACATAAAGTTTGAAATATTCCTTTTGGATTAAGTTCAGATCATATAAGATTACAAAATTGACTATAATTTATATGAACAAGCTATTAATATTTTTTTTTAATTCTCCAAGCTAAGTCAATATTAAAAAAATAACTTGAAAAATTTTTATACAAAAAAGTTTTGTGGATTATTCATTAAAATTTTACTTTGTTTACAATCCATTGTATAAAGATACTGTCACATTAATGCTTGAAAGCTATTTACCTTGGCAGATGCTTTTTTTACTTTATCATGTTTGAATCTACTAAACGTTAGCTTTCTCTGAAGCCCTCTGCGATAGAACTTTCCTCTGGCTCCTCCTGACAATGAAGGTGACCACTGACTCTCTATGAAAGCCCATCTGTTGTTGATGGTGCCTACTGTAATAATGTTAAACAAAATGTTAAACAGCTTAGACCTTTGTCATTAAGTCAAATTAACATCACTGATAACTGGACAAAACAGAACATGGATGCAGTGTAACAAGAAAATTAAATTTCAAAAAAAAGGATTGTTGATCTTTGCATGTAATACTTTCCTTCATTATTCCACACAGAAATGAAGGAACTTGTTCAAAGAGAATTTTACTTTTACTTAGTTCTAAAAGAAAATCAAATGAAAATGATGAGCTCAAACAACAGAACACTACTTGTAGAGAAAATGTTTATCAGCCAAGGTAAAATTACAACATTAATTTAACTATCCATTCAAAACAAGAAAATCTACAATGTTGAAGTAATATTTGGAAGAATACATCACCATCTTTCTCTCTTTTTGCTCCTTTTTCTGTATCATCAGTGTTTGAAGTGACTATTGTAGATGGATTATCCATGTTTCGGCACAGAAACAAAAGTACCCAACTTATCAATGACAGGTCCAAATGAGCTGGAGGACACACAAAACATGCAATTAAAGAAAGGAAAAATATTTCTTGGGTGCAATTTAAAACAAAGTTTTCAAACATATTAACAGTTACTTATATATATTTGGCTTTAGTCTGGGGGATGATGATAATTTGAAACAAAAAAGCTTACTTTGGTTAGAAGCATTATGTTCAGTGTCTGTCATCAAGAGAGGTTTCAATATAGATGTTAGCATTGATAACAGACTGTCTAATATCTGGAGGGCACTGGGACCACCTAATGACTTCTGCCCTAAGGCACTCAGCAGCACAAACACTCTGGGCAAAAAAAAATATAAGAAATGAAGTACCAAGAGTCAATTCGAAAGTTTATTTTAAACGAAATATTTGGATGTTTATCATAATAAGCTTTTGCTGTTTATAATCAAAAAATCAAAAGGGATTACTTTGTCAGAATGAAATGCACTATGGCATATTTTCTACTCATAAAAAAAATGCAATAAATCTAAACTCAGGGATATGATCAAGGGAAAACATTGAACAGTTACCACCTAAAACTGTTAACCGAATGATAAGGATGAATAAAGTCCTATCACGAACAGGGTACACAACATTTTGGCTCAAGAAATTCTGAGAATAATTTATAGAACACAAAACTTTTTATAATAAACCTTTTTTTCACATTATACTATACCATAAGTGTATATAGTATGTATTCTCAACCAACCCTCAAAAAGAAGTTTTTATATTATTTCAAACTATGGATGACTGCCTTGTTGTGGGGTAGATGCTCAGGATTGTCTTCTCAATGATACTGGGTTCAAACCCTGCTCCTTCCCTGTGGGAAGTTTGGGTTAGGTTGTAATAGATTTTAATCTGAAGGAACAACTAAAACATGTAAAACATACAAATTATGAAAGGTCATACTCCCACCTGATATTGACATGTCCCCGCCCACCAATAAATTATAGGCAAAACACACAGGTGATGTTTATTTGTTTTCACTTAAATAAATAATTAACCATTTTTGTGTGAAAAAAAAGTAAAAAAACATTTTTTTTTTCATTTTGTTTTCAGACAATATTAAAACACATAAACACACATAATAATGTAAGTGACATAATAATTACACTACAAACTTAAATCCCAAATATTTTGGACAAAAATAACCTGTGCTTGACATAAAAAAAACACATGCGAAACATAGATAAATATTTTTTTTAAAAACATAATAATATGAACATATATAGTGTGGCTGAATGTTTTGCGACATAATGTTCAATGGCAAGATGAATGGGCCAAAACAACCACCACACCAAAATGTCCTGCTTTGTAATGAACATACCTGTCCAGTGGAGAAACCTGAGGATACTGGGCATGGAAAAATTCTTGCAGCATGTTGCCCAGAAACTGGCCCCACCATGGCTGAGTACCACAAACTCTGACCAACAGTAAGCCTGCTGACACCTGAATGCGCTGAGTACCATTAATGCACAAAGTTTGAAAGAGAGTCTGAGCCTGATCTGGAGATAGTGCTGAATACAATGTGGTGGGAGGGTGAGGAATAGCAGGATTGGCCACAGTGGAAGTCAGCAGTGTATCCAGAAGATTTTCCAGAATGACTCGTAACTTGTCAGTAGTGGCCTGGATACAAATTTACAATGAAAAAAATAACTATAATTTCTATTTTCACAATGCTTAAGTATAAAATATTGATGACTAAAATAATCTTGAATGGCTTCAGAGTGAGAATTACCTGAGCTAAAAGAGTTGCAGTGCTGGCAGATTCATCTAGAGTTTCAACTGAAATTGCAAGAGATGTTTGCAACCTACGTATTGCTCGCTGAGCTAAATTTAGTTGAAGCTGCAGTTGTAAACACTCATTGTATGCCTGAAATATATACAATTTCTTAGTCTAAAATAGAGAACGCTACTTTAAAAGCTACATTAATAAGTTTAATTGCCGAAACACCCTTTTTACTTTATGTAATCAAGTAGTTCTGCAGTCAGCATCCAAGACTCACAAGCATATAAAAATGTGGCCATGACCAGGGAGTGCACAGTCTGATTTTGGTGCCGAGGGCTAAGCCCTTGTCTTCCCATATTATTTTAAGTTTTGAAAGGGCTGCTGTGGACTGTGCTATTCGGGCCAATAGTTTGGGTTTCGTTCCCCCATCTGAGACAATAGTTCCGAGGTATTTGAAGATGCTAACACTTGTCAGCTTTTCACCTCCAATACTAATGCCCCTTTTAAAGCCCTGTTGGCTATGGGTCATAATTTGTTTTTTTTTCTGCATTTATTTGCATGCCATATGCTGCGGCAGTCTTGTCAATGTGCATCACCAGGTCAGCTAGTTCTTCTGCAGAGCTAGAGAGGAGGATCCTAGCAATGGAATTGAGATGCTACAGAAGAATCCTAGGTATCACATTCAAAGACTGCATCACAAACCAAGAGATTAGAGACAGGGTTACTGCAGCGGTCGGACCCCATGATGACCTGCTAACTATTGTAAAAAAACACAAACTTAAAATCTATGGCCATATTACAAGATCTGCGGGTCTGGACAAGACCTTCCTTCAGGGAACAGTACCAGGAAAAAGAAGAAGAGGCAGACAGAGAAAGCAACGAGAGGACAACATAAAAGAATACCATTGAAAGAGGTTTTAAACAGGCAAAAGACAGGGAGGAATGGAGAAAGATGGTCAACAAGTCTTGCTTGGTACCCCAACGGTCCAACAGACTAAGGGATAAGTAAAGGTAAAAAAAATCAAGTAGTTGGATGTCAAAGGTCTTAGTCGATTTAGCAATAGCAGCTTAAGAACACAAATGTTGCAACTGTGGAAGCTGTCCTGGAGACACTAAAGTCAGTATCCATTCCAGTTACAGGAATTCAAAATGGTAACTTAAAACATGCTGGATCAGCTAATTTTACTTTATCACCATCATTGTTATGTAGTTCTTTTTTTTTTATATGAATAGTCATGAAATGTATATGGAATAATAATATAAACTCATTATATATTTTAAAACGGCAAAAGTAAATAAACATATTTTAACAATATATTCTTAACAAGATCTGTGAGATTGGTAAATATGCACATCAAAAAATCTTGTAACTTAGTTATGTGGAAAACTTGTTTTAATCTTGTACTCATCGTGTACTGTGAATACTTTTAATACATAGTTTCCCTTTCAAATCTAAGAAATGTATTATAGCAACTTTGGTTGGTGATATTTAGCATTTGCTTTGATTTTCATCATCTGGCTGTATTAGAAATTACTCCCCAAATAAACAGTTCAGCAAAGCTACAATTTACATTCAAAAATTCATTTATTTGATTTTTGTATATCACAGCTCCAAACATGAAGGCCATTGCTTAGTAAACTGCTTAGTAATTCTAAACTATATATCTTTATAAGCTATTTGAAACTGTAAAAGCATGTTATTTAAACTTACTTGTAAAATCGGATAATCTTCTTCTCCTAGTTTTCCAGAGTTGTTTCTTTTTAAATAATACTCAACATGAGACGAGGCAAACTGACTGCTGCCCACAGCACTCAACAACGATTCCAGACGAGTTTTAGCCAAGTTGAACCTGCATTGCAGATCCTCCAGTAAAGACAAAAACAGGGCCAGCTGAGAAAACAAAGAGCCCTGACTGGTTATCTCGCATGGACTGGAGACCTTAGATGCCTCAGACTGGCCTCCAGTCATTTCTTTGGTGGGCATGGAGGGAACAGAACTATTTGCTGACTGTCCACATGAAGCTTGGCTCTTAGCATGACTGTTAGGCCACTCCCAGGGCAAGATGTAGGTGTGACCATAAAAAGAACCTAAAGGTATGCGAGATCTTGTTGTGCCACCACTGTATCTGCCAACAGTTGTTATCTAGACAAAATTAAAAGATCAAAACCATAAAAACATAAAGAGATAAAAAAATGGAATGAAAATCATATTAAGGCCACCCTTGAATGTCACACATGTAAAAACATAATGCTATAAAATTTAACTAGAACAATTATTTCAAAGAAGTTACGAAAAAATCCAATTTTGTAAATTTATTGTCCAACTTATTCATGAGGTATAAAAAAATGAAATAAAATAATAAAGGAACAAGATTCTAGGTCTAGTCATAAATTGTTTTTACAATACTGATGAATCTATGAATAAGAGTTAATAACAAAAGAAATTCTGACCTTAAGATAGCGACAGACAGGAGCTGGCATGATGTTATTCATCACCAAGGTTCTTTCCTTAATGTCGGAAGCCACTACAAGTCGTTGTCCATCAATTTCTTCCCCTTCAACCCAAACATCAATAGACAGAGATGCCAAATCCATACTTGATGGTATTACAACATCTGTGAGAACTATAGGCTTGCCAAAATCTAATGTTACAAAACGCCTTGCACCTGTAAAAATTGAGTTTGTGTTGACATCAACATTTTCAGCACACAAAATTTAAATCATTAGTGTATAGATGTATGGGTAATGTTGTACTGCAAAGCATTATCTGT
This sequence comes from Biomphalaria glabrata, assembly GCF_947242115.1. Classification (NCBI taxonomy): domain Eukaryota; kingdom Metazoa; phylum Mollusca; class Gastropoda; family Planorbidae; genus Biomphalaria; species Biomphalaria glabrata. Next base: position 17,329,000 of record NC_074713.1, on the reverse strand, counting down.
ATGTTGACTGACTTCTTCAAAAAAATACTTTACATTAGAATTGTCATGAGTCGAGTCTGTGACCTATTTCGACCAGTTTCTAGAAGCTCGAGGTCAAGCCAATGCTGTCCAGCGTCAACAAGTTAATTTTAGGTATCCAATCAAAGAAAGAGGTTAAGGGAAAAAAATAGCACACGTCAGCTTCTAGAAGGTCAAAGTTACTAAAATAATTAGGGGAGAAGTTTCCATGATTCTGGAATGTACGATTAAGAAAGGTATAAATTAAGGAAAAGCCAGTCAGACTGGGTCCTCGCATAGTAGTAGTTCTTGTTGAGCGATGGTCCTCGCTTAGTCCTTGATTAGTAATGGTTTGATAGAGTTATAAGTGATATTAGCGGGTCCATTTAATTTAAGTTTTATTAGTTGAAGTTGAAGTTATACTAAGTGAAGTTTCATGTATATTTAACTTTTATTTATGAAGTATCAAGTCAAGGCGTTATTGAATTGAGAAGTCATTTTATGTGAAAGTTGAAGAAGTATTATTAAAGAAGTTTTAAGAAAATACACAGAGATGTTTCTTCACTTCATTGAATTGTCAAGTTAGATAATATAATCCCCAGCAAGTGTGATAGTCACAGAATAACAATTGCTAAGAACAAAAAACAAAAGAAATTCACTAAAACAATCAAATCAAATATGAAATAGTTTATTTGGAGTAATGCACAAATGGTAAGACTTTTTCCTTATGGATAATAAAGATTATTATTTTTATCATTATTATTATTATTAAACAGTGTGTAGTCATGCAAAGTTGTACATTAAAATGGTTTGATGCACATCAACAAATACAATACAAAATAAATTGCTACTAACCTGAATGCATTCTCTCTATCACAAGCACTTGTGGTGGGGGTGCCTGAAGGAGGCCTTGAATCTGAGGAAAGGCAAACTGTTTCTGGGGACCTGGTTTCTGAGATTGCTGTAGTCCCTCTTTCTGTTGCTGCTGTCCAGACAATGACAAAATTTGCACTGGACATTGCAATGGTTGAAGTATCTTAGCTCCATACATCTTGGAAGTTGGATTTACAAAGGACTTCTTTTTTAATCCACTCTCATCTATGGCAGTCTAAAGAAAAAACAAAAGCCTTCTTTAGAATAGTAATGCTAAATATAGGTAAATAGCTAAAAGTATTTTCACTTAGTGGAAATAGTCCATTTAAAAAAAAAAAAAAAGATTGAAATAAATTATAATTATGAACTATCTAAACTTATCAGAAATCATTTGATTTTATTACGAATGTAAAGCAGAAAGTTTTTAAAAAATGTTTAATTTGTATAGAAACTAAATATTACCTGTTTATAAACAGACTTTGACAACGTTTTTTGTTTTTGTCATAGCCAATACTAATTTCAAAATTAAATGTGATAGATACTGAAGTTACTAATACAATAAATTTAATCCAACTGACAGCAAGCTTTATCAGAAAGATTACTTTTAGTACATACCATAGCATTAGACAATTTAGGTCCTGCAGATTGTGCCAGATAGGCATTAATGTCACCACCAAGCATTGGCAGCATACTTTCATCCCCAACCATGCTAGGAGGCTGATAAGGCATGAGATGAGTGGGCCCTGCATTGAATGCACTGGTGGAGGCAGCCGGACCACCAGAGGCTGATGTAGCATCCATTCGCTCCATACGTGTTCCATCACTTGTAGCATGACATCTGAAATGAAGTGGTTCCACCTCTAGCAACCCCAAGATGTCACTTTGAAGAAAATCAGACTGCGTGAAAAAAAACAAATTAAGCCTAATATAAGTTGCAGTGGTTACAATTAAGACAAGACAATTCTTTCTGAAAGTCTGAAGAAATAACCAATCAAAGAAATCACACACAAATAATTTTTCTTTTTGTTCCAAAAAATGTCATTCAAATCAAGGAGTAGATATGTTGTTGGTGTTATAAAAAATAACTCATTTCTATTAAAGTCAGTTAGTTACTTCTGTACCATTTGTTATAAAGTTGTTTTTTTACTTTATATAGCACATCCTTAGTGTTATAAGAATGCACAGTGTAAAAAAAAAAGTGAAGTACCCCTTTCAGACCTCAAGATTTATATGGTAGATGATGTAAAGGTTAGCTTTTTCTATGGCCCACAGTGTGATGTGGCCAGCATAAGAACCAACCACCTTTACTTTCAGCAACTAATGTCAGCTACCTATAGAGTTAGGTGGACTCTGGGGGCATCCTAAAAAACATTGAGTTGCTTAGGGTTTGGTCTATTTATTTAGCTAAAGAAATTATTCAGAAGAGGAAAACTGACTATTAAGACTCAAGTTTTAAAACTGAGAACAACTAACATTTTTATCACTGAATTTAATGTTGTTGTTTTTCAGACGCTAGAATATCAATACAAAACTTCTTACATTATGTTTGCTCATTTTTTCACTTGAAAACAGTAACATATCATACAGGTCATGTTGATCTTTATTGTTGGAAGTACTGCTACTTGCTGCAGATGTCTTGATAACATTGTTGAAGATAGAAGTGGGGGTAGCACTACCTGATGGTAATGAGCTGGACTTTGCTGTGCCACCCAAGTCCATGTCAAACAATTCTGGTTCAAAAGGATTTCCATATAGTCCGTATCTAGAAAGATTATATCAATGTCTATTATGCTCTTAAATATGTCTAAGATTGCAGGGTAATTTTTGTGCAAATTGTTTTAGGAGCTTTCCCCAACCCAACCCAATTTTATTGAGCCCTTTTAAAAATTAATAACAAAATAACATGTTAATTTTTTCTTTTTAGATTAATAAGTTCTAAAATCAAAACAGCTTAAAAAAAACAAGAATTATTCTACAAGACAGAAGAAGGAGTGGAAAATAATAATAATAAGAAGAATATCAAGATTAACATAATCCTAAAAGCACACCCTTTTCCCTTTTGAAGATTGTTTAATCAAATTATTAATTAATTGTTAAAGTTATAATCCAATTAAGCTCACTAAACAGAAAAAAAAAACCTGCCTTGTTTTAAGCAGGGCATGCTGCAGTTGAGTCCTCTGGCTATACTGTTCTGAAATAGCCAACAAAAGTTCACAGGACTTCTGAGCAACCAGTTCCATGTCCATGCATTTGACTCTGTTGAGCAGCGTGAAGAACCACCTCAGTGCCCCACTAGAGAAACACAGTGGCAATAAGGGAAAGCAATCCAACAACCCATACATCAAAGAGAGACTGAAATTGTGAGCCACTTCTGGTTCTGTTGACAACTTGGAAAATCTAAATATAAATAATATTGAGCAAAATTAACCAGAAAAATTGTAAAACAAAAACTGATATGATCAGAATTAGAATGAATTTTAAAACACAGAACAATTGAGTATCTAACAAGCGTGTCACATTTGATTACTATAGAACTATACATGAAATTTATGCAATATTTTTTTTAAGCCAATGTAGACCAAATGTAAAAATTACTTTATAGATCACATGGGACAAACAAATATTTGTATGACAAGAGTATTTATGTTAGTGCAGACAAAGGTAGCTTGTAATATTTTAATACTCATAGTACAATCTTTTCATATTAATTGGGATGTGTGGCAGACAGGCTTAAACCGCTTGGCTATCCTATTGAGGAAAGTGGCTACCTATCAAGGGCACTTAAGTTTACATCCCACTTTGAGCAGAGTTGCAATTGCTGAGGCATGAAAGATAACCTTCTCCCAGACACCCCCTCGACCACTGGTCCACAAAAGAGATTGAATCAAAGCGCTCTGAGCATGATGTAAATATGAAAAGCTGTGCTATATAAAAACCTTAAAAAAATATTTAATTATTACTTACAAATCTGTAGTTAACAATCATTGTTTGAAAGAATAAAAAAAAGCCTTTTTAAACTTACTCTATACAAAGTGCCAAAAGTCTTGAAAATTTATGAGCAGTGGTGCGTGTTCCAGAGATGTAACATGATTTCACAATTTCTTTCAATTCATTCTGTATTGATTCAATCAAAACTCTTTCACAGCCCCTATGGAGAAACAAATACTTTAGGATTATCACAAATAGTGTCAGCTAAAAAGTATGAACAATAATTGAATTAATTTAGCAAATAAAAACAATATTGTTATAACTGTGGTAGTGACACGGACAGGGGTAATTATGAGTGTGTAATCAGTTGACACAAATTACACAGGCCAGCGTTAGATGATCAGTCAACTGTGACAAGTGGCAACAGTCAACAGTGACGAGTGGCGGTGTGGCAATGTTTCGAGAAAGATCTATTGAAAACTCTACTCAGGCCAGTCACATTGGATATAGTCATGTGATCATCCAAAAGGGTAGAGCAATGTTCTGTCTGGTTCTAGATGGCCATCAGGGACCCAATATAAAGAGCAAAGGTGCCACAGTCAAAGCGGTTCAGTACGGTACATTATGGTTCAATTCAGAGTTAAAAGAGTCAAGACACTTACAGAGTACGAGAAAAAGTCATGATTAAGTAGAGCTAATGTCATTTATCAGCTGTTTTATTTAATTGCTATTGCATAATAAAAGATATTTAACAAAAATAGGTCATTACCGTTTTTCAACATCATTCTTTAGCATTGCTAAAATCCATATAAGAATATCAAGAGACATATTCTGCATATGTTCCACACTGACATTCAAGGAACCAACATCTGATGGTGAGGTCATAAGCAATTTAATCAAGCGTTTGTGAAAAACTGGGTCCTGAATCATAGAGCTTCGCAAATGTTTTTCATTCCGAACTGAAGTTTTCTTAAACACACGTATGGTCACTGACAGCTCTTGCAGCCAATCGCAGCCTTTTGCATCAGTCAACTTCTGCTTGGTTGTGGAGGTAGATTTGTCATTGGAGGCTTGAGCTACACTATCAAAAAGTCCTTTGATGTTTTTATGTTTCCCATCAACTAACATGTTTTTATACATGGAATTGAGTATCTTCTTTTTCGTTTTAGCCTGAAACATTGAATTATATATTGTTAAAATGTTAATGCAACTAAAATATTTCATCACTTGCTTTTTCTTCTTCAAACTTGTACACACTATTAATATATTAATTAGGATAATTTGTTTTTTAATCACAAACAAGTTAAGACTCTAAATTAGGCACTAAATTTGAAACAGTGATGAAAATTTCAAACAAATTGCAACAAGAAAAACATTAAAACAAAAACATTTTTTTCAAAGACAATACCTCCATTATACAACTTAAAATGAATATTTTAAAAAATTAATTCTCAAAATTTTTTTTATAGCTCAAATAGAGTATCAAACGAGGGATGTGGACACTGTCAGCTTCTTGATTGAATGATTCTACCAATTAGGACAGCAGGCATTGTATAAGAAACCAATTATTTATTGGTAAATTTATTACATGTAGAACTCTAAAGAGATCAAGTCTAGATCTAGATCTGCTCTACTTCTAGATCTAGAATTAATCTATATTAGATTTGCGTAAAAGTCTAAGGAAAGCTCAGATAATCTATCTAAGTTTAAAGCAACTTTAAATTTAATAAAGAACTGGGGGGGTTTTCTTGAATAATTCAATGCTATAGATCGAGGCCTTAAATCTAGACTTAGAAGACAATGCACAAAATTTTCCTGAACATTAATTTATTAAACTCTTGAATCAATAATCCCTTACATTATTAAATTCCCGAATGATAGCCCTTTCAAGAATGCAATAAAGCTTTCAAAACCATTGTTGGCTCTAGATCTAAGTCTAGTATTCAAGCCAAATTTACATTTATTTATTTTTTACTTTGAAAAATTATAACGATAAAACATGACTTTTACTTGTGGCCAACGAGCTAGTAATGCTTTTCTCAGCGATATACATTAACTGTTATATTGTTAGAGCTGTTTTTGAGATAAGCGTTCAGGTTCCGCCCACCCGACTTCCATGAAGTTCTGACTTGAATAAAGGTATAGTATATAGTAAAAAACGCCTTTAAGAAAATAGTTGACTATATAACATTCATTCAAACTAAAGGTAGGCTGTTTTAAACAATAAGCATACTTTTTCTAAAGCTGTTCTTTCAGATTCAGTTTTCTCTTTGTTCACAGCCACAGGTCTTGACAGTGGACTGTTTTCAAAACCTTTGATGTGTAGTAGCAGTGACCTTGGCTTTGAGTTGAGCAGTTGTGGACTAGCTAAAGTGATGAGACCACCGGTGCCAGTCAGGTCTATACAGTTGGCCAGCTTGATAGGACCACACAGCACTTCTGCATTGTGCACCTCAAGAAACTTTGGATTCAGAACATTGTTCACTACCTCTTCCTCCCCTTTGGGCTCACACAGGTTGTTCTTGCTTCCAGACAAAGACTTAGGGTGGGATGGATCTGAGATTAAGGTACCAGATGGTAAAAATATTGAGCCAATATTTTGCTTCAGTAAAGTGAGCTGTGAACAAATAGAAGAGTTATTAGATCTCTAATTAGTGGCATAACAAAAAAGTGTAGAAAACACCTAAAAACACCATTCTGATGTTGATTCATAATAATACAAATCTGGAGAAGCTAATAATTAGTAATAAGCAAAGTCAGTGGAAAAAAAAATCTAATATGGTTTATTATTAGATTTTAATGTAAAATAGCTTTAATGAATGCAAAATAAAAAGATTCACTGCTGCAGGGGTGATCAACTGTATAGAAATACAAATAGACATAGGAAACCATGCAGGACAAGTAAAAACAAAAGACGCTTGGGGCTCAAGGCCTTCAGCAGCTGCAAACGAACAAAAAAGTTAAAAAGACAAAACAATTAAAACAAAATAGGCTTTGATTCATTTTAATAACACAAAACATAGGGGTACCATGATCTTCTCATCACTGCATTTTTTTTTACCTGTCTTTTTTGTTTGTAGCTGATGTTTTAACTTTGTTCAGCAGGGTTTCCTATATGTATGTTTATTGTACTTACTTAAATGTATTAGCCTTGTTTAGCTAATCTGTTAGAAATTACTTTAAGGCATGTTTAAATATACATATACAGTTAAATGCAATAATCCAAACAAATATTGCCTCCAAGTATTGTCAACTTTCAAAGTTTATATATTATTTAACCAGATTCAAGAACACATTTATAACTATTATATTAATATCATTCTGTGAGCCGTGATAACATTAGTAAAAATGTGTTTCATACATTTCTTAAAATAAAAATTCATTGGTTACCTCAATATTTGGATGTACTGCGCCAGGATGTAATGAGAATTTGACATCAACATGCCCCACAGAACAAGGTTTGGGTAGCAGAATTTCTAACAAGTGCTCATCCCATGTTTGCCTAAAAGAAAACAAAAAGAAATTATAACACTGTATATTTGCTTGACAAAATAAACAAAGGTATATAGACTTAGTATTATAAAGAGTCTTAACCCAGAGTCAGCTGTCAACTTCCATGTTCTGGTGTGCTGAGTAGATTCCCCTTGCTGCTGAAGGTGCTGAGGATGTCTCCTTTGTTGTTGTTCTTGTTGAATCTCTGACCAGCAAGGTGGCACCACTGCAGTAAATCTTGGCAGTAAATTTTCAAACTGGATTAAACTGTGAAGCATTGTCACACTTTCTGCTGTCAAAGGTTGGCTGGTTAAAGATTCTGTCCCTTTAAACAAGCAAAACAGGTTAAATAAAGCACCTAACATAAACATCAATTAAACCTTAAGAAACCAAACAATAAATGCTTATACAAAATGAACACTAATTCCAACAACAAATATGCTTACCAAGATGGTCTACAACATCATCATCTAGTTTAGCTTTTTTGCAAGCTGAGCCTTCTCTACCAGATTCAATTCCGTCTATAAAGTCGTGGTTATTTAATGAATTTCTCCTGTCACCAACAGTGTCAATATCAAAGAACTGAAGCTTGCCACTATCTGTACACGCACAAAGACGTTCGATTCCTGCACACATAAAAAGTGCTTTCAGAGTATCATAACTTTGTGATATATGCAAAGAATAAGTAAACTAAGCAAAGCATGCATTTATTATGATAACAAATAAAATAAAAAGTATGGAAACCATATTTTTTAATGCCTTTTTGCAAATATCTATAGTAGGATGAAAAAGCTAAAAATCCAGAAAGTTAGTTAATGGTTTTGCCAACACTAAATAAGGTAGATACGGCACGAACTTCAGAGACAAATCAAAAACAAATAATTGTCAAATTTTAAGTCTTAATTAAGGATCAAGGAATCAACGAAGAATATGGTGTCAAGTTGTCTAATTAAATACGAATATTTTCTTACATATGATTTTAGTTATTTTAAGTTATTTAAAGAATCTTTTTTAAGCTAGAAAACTGCTTCTATGTAAAAATTCCATTTGTGAGTAATTGCTACTACATTTGTTACAAGATTATAACAGAAAGCCAAGTTTTTACCTGAACAGTAAGTCACACAAATGTATTTCTCACTAGGCCCTGGCTCCAAAACTGCAGCTAATGTTAATTTCGCTAATGACATTATCTGTATTGCTCCTGAAGCTGTGGTTATGACTATATGACCCGACACATTAGCTGGGTTACTACTGATGCTACTACTTTGGTGCTCTAAAAAATGGTTTCCTTCTGATGGGCTATCTTCAACCTTCAAACAAGCAAAAAAAAAGTTGTTATTAGTGGCAAATCAACACAAGAAAAATGTTGTTTTTTTTAATAGCTGTTGTATAATTTCTATTTATGGCTGGTTTTAAAAACTATTATAAAAACAATATTACATGTTTACAAGCAATATACTATGAAAAAAGTGTTGACTTTCTGAAAAAGAAATGTGTTAAATTTCTAGAATAATTCATTAGCAAAATGAAGCTCTGAATTTTCTGATCCTTTTTTTTATTCTGTGACATTGAGATGCCAAAACAATTAATAGCACACACTCTACCTTTGTATTGGAAAGTGGGGGCATAATCAAAACTGATGGAGTTGATAAATTTTATTGCTATTCTTCATGTATTATTTTTAAAATGGAAAGATCACTTCAGACACTGGTTGGTCTCTCTAAGAAATAAAAAAGCTATATGTGCTGAGATGTACATACCCAAACAATAGCTCAACAGTTGGCCACAACATTTTTATTGCTATGTCATACCGCCTATAACAACACAATTTCATTAAGTGGCCAGACTTTATCATTTAAATTTATTCCAATTGGTTATGAATTAATATTTTATGATATGTTATGTTAACATTGAAACATATTTTACATTGTTTTATTTAGTAGCAATGAGTTTCTATTTACAACTAAATACATTACCACTAGTTTAAAACTGAATATTGCTGTTGATATCTTATGGGGAAAAAATGTAGTTGAAATTACATTCATTTTAACATTGTTAAGAGATGTAAAAATAATTAATACAACTAGTTTTAATGTACAATATATATATATATATATATATATATATATATATATATATATATATATATATATATATATATATATATATATATATATATATATATATATATATATATATATATATATAATGTTTGCAATACAGAAGAGTTCATAAACAGAAGAAAGAGGTCATTAAAAATGTGTATATAGGAGTATTAAAATCTGAGGGTTATAAACAGGGCCAAATTTAGGTATGTGGAGGCCCCAGGAGGAAATTTTGTGGAGGCCCTTACACTTTTTTGAAAGCTTATAAAATAAAAATCCACTTAATAATAATTAAAAAAAGGGTATCAATATCTAAAAGCATGCCATATAAAAAAAACCAGAGTACTTTTAAATTTAATTTTCCTTCATTTAAAAAAATATAATTATTTAATATGTATTTAATAAATATTCTAGTAATATAAAATGTAAATTTTTAGGGTTTGTACGCAATGTATTAAATCCTGAGCTACTTTTGCATATTACAAGCACACTATAAGCTGACACTTTTAACCACAACAGTGTTGCTAACTTTAAGAATCAGAAAAAAATGAAAAAAAAAAAATTTTAAAGTAGAATATACTAAAAAAAATATTAGAGAGCTTTAACCAATGCACTTTTAGGTCTGCATAGTAAAAAATAATGTTTCTTAAAATTGTCTAATTTAAAGTTATAATAATGTATTTAGTAAATAAATATCAATATTTAAGAAATGTACAAATATATATGATATATAATATATATATATTTGTTTAGAGCAGTGATACCCAAAACATAGCCCGTGCTATCCTGTTTGCTGACATGTCAACCCAAAGTGTAAGGAAAAAAAAAGGGGAAATATGTATCTTTCATAATTTATGCTGGAGCTTACAATCAAGAAGAGGCAAGAAAATGAGTCTGCGGTAAGGGCAGACTGAGTTGCTGACATTTTAAGTAGATAAATGAAGTGTTTGCTAACAGTGATGGAGGAAATGTGTCCTAAAAATTAGAATATATTTGAAGCTGTTAGCCTTTTCTGCATGTCAGTAACATGGTGAGTGGAAAATATCAGTAAGAATCTACATTTAAATAAAATGTTTTCTATTACTGCTGACAAGTCCACTGACATATCTGGTACATCTCAACTCTTGGTGCAAATAATCATATTAAAATCACAGAAGTGTTAGTGGCTAATAAGAGCATGCATAGGAACAAAAGTAAGGAAGAAGTTTGAACCATCATAGAGGATCTTTCTCTTGCTTGTGTGAAATTTTCAGAAATCATTTTTGATGGCGCTAGAAGTTTTGTTGGGTGTCACAGCAGAATGTGTGGGAGAATTGGTTAAGTCAGAGAAACAAAGTAACCCCCTACCCCTTTTTCTGAGACATCAAATTGAAGTTTTTATGTTGGAGAAATTAAGCAAACTCTTGAAAGGAACAATTCCTGATGGTTGTGGGATTTGGCTTTTATATGCAACATAATGTCACATCTGAATGAACTCAGCGCCACATTACAAGGAAAGACAAGTTGATTTCACATGTGTATGTGGACATATGCCCCTTCCAAAGAAAATTGCAACTCTTCATTCAGCAGCCAAAAAGGGAGCACCTTGTTCACTTTCCAACTTGTACTGGTCTACAACAAGATCAACAGCTAAATATGTCTTTCCAAAAGAAACAATAATATGAGGCTCTTGAGGAATTATTGAGAAGTTCTGTGAAAAATTATTTGAAGAATGAAAACATCTTTTCAAAAATCCATTTGTGGCAGATGTGCTAAGTGCCCAACAGAACTGCAAGCAGATATCACTGCTTCACAAATTTTGAGTGATGCAAGCAATTGATTTCTATACCATGATGCCTGCAGAAACTTTTCTAAATCTCAAAAAAATGTTAAGAATGATTACCATATTTACAAGAACGTTTTTGTGTAAGCAAACTATTCGAATAAAAAAACAGCCAAAACTATGTTACATAATCGCCTCACAGAAGAACATCTAGATTTAAAGCTAGACTTGATGTGTCATCTATGCATCCAAATATACAGTAGGTGGTTTTGGATAAACTTCAAACATCCCTTTGAATCCACTGATTTCTAATAAATAATGGTTTTAGTACATTTATTTTTCTTTTTATGTGTTTATCTTTTCATATTTCTGGCCCCGACAGGAGTGACAAAAATTGAAGTAGCCCGCAGACCAAACAGACCATCTCAAGTGCAATTTAGTAAAATGCATGTACATTAAAACAAACGTTTACGATCCACAAACTTACCTGGTTCTCCACATCCAGAGGCAGTAAGAATGTACTTGTTATCACATTTCTAGGGGTATCCACTTCATATATTACAACTGGTTCATCTTCTAACAACAGTCTACCCTTTTCAGTTTTCAAACGGTACACTAAAATTCCACCTCCACAGTACCCTTCCCCAGAACCATTTGCCTTGTCGTGTGTGGATGAACTGTTGCTTTCAGCTGAAGTTAAAGGAATTGAGCTTTCCAAAAATCCAGTCTTAGCAGAAAGAATGACTATCACATGTTGCTTGTCTATGGACGGCAAAATAGATTTGACTTCTATTTGCTCTTTCTGGAAGGGTAACGGGATTTCAACACATTGAATCACATTGCCTGTTATCTTTGGGGGCTCTCTTTTATTGAGGCCATTTGTATTAATGAATGAGTCAGCACTGGAATCACTGGTGTAGCTAGTGTACGAGGACAAGCCTGGAAGTTTGATTGATGCTGCAGGTTCAGAGTCTGCAAAGGTGAAGGGTTTAAGTGGAGAGTAAGGCTCTGGGAAGTTGGGATCTAGACTATCACAGAGTTCACTGGGGCCATTGGGAACAAGTTGACTTAAGTTTTTTATATGCTTGTCTTCAGCCTGAAGGCTATCTACAAATGAAGGGTTAAACAAACTAGAATTTTTTGGAGGTGCTGGAGTGTAACCAACTATCTGACAGTCTGAATCCAGTGGATCCTCCCAAGGGTGAAGAGACCACTCATCGGCATTGTTGGCCAGCATACCAGGAGATGCTGAGAGATCATCTTTGCTGCTGGAAGTTTTGCTCAGCCCTGGTGAGAAGTTAATTTTGCGCTTGGTTGGGCTGGCATGACTGGATGATTGGACCTCTTCAACTAAGGAGACCACAATAATGTATGGCACCAAACGACTCTCTGGCATTGCAAACTCCTCTGAATCATGTCCATCAGTTATAAGTCTTGAGAGAGAGGACTCGCTGCTCACTGCTTCATTTACCTCATTCATCAACTGCACTGTTAAATTACTAACACCATCCCTGCTATAGTGTGAATTAGTTACACCAGTCTCAAAAGATTTAGTCCTTCGTAAAGTTACCCCACATAAAAGTGAAAGTTGAGCATCATGTATTGTAACAGGTTTCGATGGGTTAGGGGAGATGACTTCGTCTCTCCATTTGGCTTCATCAGCTATACAAAGTGAAGTCACAAACAAGTCTTCAGATGGTCTGTGTGATCCATTTTTTGACTGTTTATCTGTAAAAATTAAGATAATTTTGATAATAGTTGTGACTATACTGTTTTAGACAATTAAATGGGATGCCCCAGCTCCAGCAGAACAATATTTTTACATGCTGACAGCCATATTAATTTTTTTAATTTGTGAAGTTAAAACTTGAGACACTTAATCTTTTGTTATGTTTATCTAAAAAAAAAAAACACAAAATGACAAATTTGTTTTATAAAGTCTGTCCCATTTACCTTCTTTCTGCCATTCAGAATCAACAGTCTCATCCACATCTTCATCTCCAAACATTTCTTGATCACCAGTATCTTTTCTACAACAAAGAACATGAAAGACTTTTTTTTAGCTGTATACACAAGAGACCTTTCTTAAGTTTGAGAATCCGAAATGTTTATATGATGGATAAAATTTTGCTTTTCTTATATCTCAATGACTCAATCTCAAATGCAAAAACATGAAATCCTCTCAATCTGCTCATGGGCACAGTTATAGGTGTAATGCTGGCTTCAAGTACTACTGGTCAAGCTATCATGATATATATTTTTTAATCAACAACATTTTTGAACTCTAATGCATATATGATACACAAGTTGGGAAAAATTAATGGAGGGAGTTCTCACCATGCTGATCATGCGATACTTTTATAATCCATTAAGGCTCTACTTAATGTAACTAATTAAATCTCTGGCTCTTGAAAGATGTATTTTTTTTTATTAATTGTTTAATCTTGTATGTATTTTTTTCTACCCAAAAGTTGCAACTTACTTTGAAGCTTGATTTTGTCTTTCTATTTGGAGCCCTGTTTTCAAAGCCACCAGTGCATTAGTAATATCAATATCAAACTGACTATGTTTCTGTGGGTAAAAAATGTAAGTCATTGAATTGCAATAATAATTTTAACAAAAAAAAAAAAAATCAATTTAAAAAAAAAAAAGCAAAATCTAAAACTAGTTTGAAATTTATATTATATAACCTTTTAATCTACTTTACTGCATAATTACCTTTAAAATATGACTTATATCCCAGACTACAATATTACCATCCTTAGTTGATGTTGCAATAAAGTCTTCATTGAATGTTGAGCTTAGACAAGCAATTTTCTATTTAATAAAATAAAAAAATAAAGTTTGTTATAAAATATTAAATAATTTCAATCCCATCAAAATGTAATTATTATTTAAATACTTCATGAATTTCTATTAAATACAATGAGGAAAACGCATTAATACACAATTGTCTAAAAGAACCTGTTTAGAATCCCCATGAAACTGTGCAGGCTGTGTGGCATATGTAACAGTCAATGGAACATTTTGTGTACAGTCCCCTTTGATATATGGACATGACTGGGAGTGACGTTCATGTTCAGACCTAATTATAGTAGAACAAGAGGAAAAAAAAAAGTATTTCTACAAGAAGTAATGACAAATAAAATGAAAGAAAACACAGCAGTGCTACCACCCCACTAGACTAAATTCTAAATAATTTGACAATCAACAACTTCATTGATTCAATAACTTTGAAATGCAAGTGATTATTCTCATTACATATTTTCGTTAACTCCTTAGATAAATTATCAACCAAAACAGTAGGTGAAGACTTCAGCATCATTTATAAAGACAATCTGTTTAGATAAATATTTTTAAAAAATCAAAACAAATGTTTTATGGTAATGTTTAAAAAAAAAAAAAGCAAGCTATATAATGTGATATATTTAGATGAAAAAAAACAACAACAAAACAATTACTTCAACTAACCATGGTTCATCAGTTGGCTCCCAGCACACAAGACACACATTACAAGTAAAACACATAGCACGGTCATCCCCATGAAGGTTGGGATGGTGAAAGAAGCCAGCCTGTGCCATTTGCTCAGGTAAAGCCCATCTGAAATATGCCAATGTGTTTTGTTTTTCTAACTTGTCAATACATAATTGAGACTCAATTTTTTTTTTATTTTAAAATACTAGAAAACCATTTAACTATGTAAAAGAGCTTCAAAATCATTGAAATATTATTCAATTTTATTTTTTTATTAAGAGATGAAGTTATATACTTTTTAATTGTCCATACCAAATAACCATTTGAAGTTGATTTTATTAAGTGAAATTTTTTAAAGGTACTGGCATTTTGGAACCTAGAAAAAAAAATTTTCTTTGCCAAAATTCTGTTCAATTTTAAAGTTTTTAAATGTCAAAATTATAAGGGATGTAATTGTGGTCCCATCATATATTATTTTTTTAAAGTTGAACACTAAATGTTGTTGTGGGAAGTGTGGCCGAGAGGTTAAGTATGCTTAAACTTAACTTGGCTTGGCTACCTATGAAGGGGGATCAAAGTTTGACACCCGACCCAACAAGAGCTGTGTTTACTGAGCACCTATGGGCAGCACGGGAAACCTTCTTCCAGATACCCCCTTCCCCCACCGGTCCACAAAGGAGATTGGACCAAAGCGCTCTGAGCATGCTATAAGCATGAAAGTAGTGCTATATAAACGTTATAATTTATTTATTTATTACTTGTAATTCATGTGTGGCCAGTTTGCAAAAGTCTCCCTTCTAGCTGCTTCACTGTACATTAAAGCTTTGTTCACTGGCTCCTTCATTATTTCTATTCTGCTGCCAGGCAAAAGAAAAGCCAGGCGGTCTACAATTGCTGAAGCCACAGGAAATCCCTGGCCAGTTTGGTTGGCTTTGGTCAGTTCCTCCATTAGCGATGTACAGACAGACTTGAGTATCAGGTGCTGCATTTGAAGACACACTGTTGCCCACTTTAGAAACAAGTAGAAAAGAAAAAAAAAATAAAATAAATTTAATATTAAGTAAAAAAAATATACCCGTAAAGTATAATCAGTATTTTTCAATACATTTTCAATGACAAAAAAAAAAAGTATGTAGCATTCAAACAAAAGAATGTTTTTTTCACATTAAATGTATTTCAGGGGTAAAAAAAAATTATAAAGTTATAAAACAATTATACAAGTTTAGCAACATAACATGTTAAAGATTATTTTTTTTAATTCATCATTTTTAGGTTTTGTCTAATCCATCAATATCATAAATCTAGATCAGCCAAATGAGCTTAGCACCACTTGCCTATATCAAATAACAACAAAAAATCTGAAATAACATGGAACTTCATTATTTTCTCTTCGCTTACTTTCGCTGTTTTATGATTCCCCTTTGTTGCCTCTTGTGCCTTTTCAATGCCCTGACTCAAATCTTTAGTAAATTCATCAATAAATTCCTTGCTGCTAAGATCAGTTGACAATAGAGTTTTTCTTAGTTGGGTTGCCTTAAAATGTTTAACCAAAAGAGAAAATAAATGTTAGATTTTGAGACAAATTACAATGAATATAAAAGTACTCATACTTTATCCTATATGTCTTACAAATGTGCTGGCTTTTTTTAATCATTATAAACTTCATAAAATATTTAATCGAATTTCAGAAAAAAACAACAATGGAGATGTATACAATCCTATTTTACAAACTGTCAAAATAATTAGAGTGATTCTTAAACCGGGTTTGGCCATAGGATTCAACATGCAAATAAAAATTTGATTGAGAAGCTTGTTATTATTGTTGAAAAAAAAAATATATATACATGGTTAAAAACAAACTATGAACCCCCCCCCCCAAAAAAAAAAAAGAAATAAAAATAATTACCTCAACCAAAGGTAATTCTATCTTAACAATATCTTCTGGTTTATTAATTGGAGTTTGCAAGGCTGTGTCCAAGAGTAAAATGCCCTGCAGATCCCCTCTAACCCCTAAAGCACATCCATCACAGAATACAGTTTTATCTTTTTCTGGTAGGTAAACACACTCTAACAGATCACACCTGTGCCCTGGTAAATAAGAAATTAAAAATAAAATAATAATGTAATAAAGTTGGCAAACATAATATAGGATCAAGGTGCTACAAGAACATAAACATAAAATTGGCAAACTAATCTAATAACTTGTGAATAGGTAGGTCTTAATGTTCTTCTTAAAAGTAGTGATGTATGTAGTTTTTCTGAGCTTAATTGAGAGCGAGTTCCAAACATTTGGCCCATGAACTGAAAAAAGCCTACAAACCATAACTTCTGCGGAAAAATCACAGCCCAGCTAAAAGCATAGAAGTCCTTTGAGGGCATATGGGTTGATCAGTTCACTAAGGATTATGAACATTAAATTATTTTGTTTAAATACATGTATATTAGGATGTTTGGTGTGTTTTATTAAATTAAGAATTGACTTATATCCCTCTTACATGTGGTTATACAGAAAACCCTGCTGGGCTAATAAGTATAAAATTGTTATTGATTTTATTTTGAAAATATCTAAGCTGTAGGCTTAATGTACACAAGTTTTAATTAGTTCTTTTAAAATAAATCTGGTCTCTTTAAATGGCATCCATTCCTCAAATGTGTTTTTATAAATGTCTATTGTGAATCTAAATTAAATTAAATTAAATTTCTTAGGTCTGGTACCTTTAGCAAGGTCTGTTTATTAAATTTTGTCCCCCCCCCCCTAAAAGTGGTTATAGACCCTGCTGGGTCACAAATTTTAGCTGAATAATTTAGTCATTACTTATTTTGACAAATAACAGAACTTTGTGTTTGCTCCCATGAAATTACCCCTTCCCTTAGAAAATTTTACCCTTTATGTCAATAGGCCATATATCACAAGTCTATTGTTTAAATCAGAAGATTTTCCCAAATGTGATGTTACTAACCAACACACAATAAGGCTACACAACATGGCTATAGGTCAGACCAGTTGTTCCTATGCTTGAACATGTACCTGGCAACCATTATTTGGTGGTCTCCTACTCAGGCTAGTATTCAATTTCTACACTTCACTAAATAAATCTCTTAGAAACTATTTCAAACTAATATCTATATTGACTGGTTTATACTTTCTATCATATCTAGCAATGATAATACTAGAATAGATGTAAACTAGAACTAGATAAATCTAGATCTAAAAAAAATAGATGTCATAGATATAATAAAATTAATGAATAAATAATAGAGTCTAGTAATAATAGATCTAGTCTACACTCAAAGAATTTTTTAACTTATTATTACTCTAGATCAGGGGTGGGCAACCTTTTTCCATAGAGGACAGCATTAAAAAAATATTTGGGAATGGGAGGCCGCATATATGTATATGAAATATGTAAATCATAAAAATATGCTAACTAACTGTGTATAATATCTTTTAATTCACATTTTTACTGTTTTATACATTTACATTTTATTTTTTCACACTCCCAAATAGAGGAATTACAACAAGAGCCATTTACGAAACTTTTTAAAATTCTGAAAAAGTCTTTTTTTCATCACTTTTCGCTGCAAGTTACAGTTGTACTTAATGAGAAATATTTAACTGTTTACACTCGTGCATATTGTTCCGGAACTGTGGAACTAGCTTACTAGTTGTTATCCTCGTGACTGCTGTTAAATTACAGTCAGTCAGCATCGATCTGTGATTACACTTGTTTATTTTCAAACGAAAAAATACTTGTTCACAGATGTATGTTGACCCAAATAATGTGAAAGTTTAGTAGCAAAATTTTTTAAAGTGTAGAATTACAGCTTCTGGCACCCATAAAACTCCTGCGGAAGAACTGACTGGAACTTCTCTTTTAGATCATAATTGGCTTGGAGGTATGTCCCCTGGAGCTGAATCAGCTTGTGCACTAAATGGTGAACTGAGGTTATTGAAAACTGATTCCAAGCTCTCGACGTATTAAAATTTACTTTTGAATTCACAATCAAGGAATTCAAACAAAGCCTTGTACTTTTTAGCCATTTCAATAGAAATAGTTTTACCTTTAAAAAAAAGAAAAATGACAAAACCTGTTTTCAAATGCATTCTTGGAGAAATGGGATAGCTTTGTTTGAAAAGATTTAACATGCACATACATTTTGTGTGGAAACAACCCACTGCAATATTCCTGATGTAAAAATTGAAGTCTTCATTAGAAATATTAGTCACAGTCAATGTCTTTCAAAGAACATGGTTTCTTCCTTGAGATACCATATTCTACTCATGCTAGGCCAGCGTATACTACTGTGGCACCGATCATTGGAATATTTGTTTCCAAATCTGTAAGTACTTCTAGAAACTACGAAATTCATGTGGTTATGTTCCTTAGCTCTGACAGGTTTGAATACAGATATTGCAGTTCAAACTTTCTCCTTATGAGTTTATGGTTGGAATATTGTTATATTTTTCTCAGTCATAGCATGGGCTCCATCAGTTGTTACACTTGCCATCTTGATCAAGCCAACCCAACACTTTCAACAGTTTTCTTTTATAGCATTGAATAAATACTGGCCTGAGTTTTTTGTCTTTGACTGTTTTGAAATATTGCTAATAAGAATAATCTGTTTACTTTAAACGTTTTAGAATGACTGATAAGAATCAGAACTTTCAAAAATGTATATAGATATTTAGAGTTATTTATTCTTAAATATATTTGCATTTTTATATACTAATCTTTGGGCACACATGATTTCTTTAGATGTCTGCGGCCGCTTAAAAGACTCCGGCTGCCCACAGGCCATAATTTGCCCACCCCTGCTCTAGATTATAGTCTAGAACTATATTTTAGATCAAGATCTGTATTACTAGATTTTAAAACTTGATAGATCTAGATCTATAGATCTACCATTTCTATGATAATCATGCTGATTCAAGATCATTACATCAGTAGAGACATAGAGTAAAGCTGCCCTATTGAACAAGTTAAGCTGAATAGCATTCTTATCTTATCTTATATAATACAGAAGTTACTTCAAAAAAAAAAAATGATTAAGCGTCATGCATTCAGTCATGCATATTAACCAATGACTTAAATTCTGCCAAGTCACTGGTTTTCCTGGCTAGCTCAGGCAACCCATTCCATGCTCTAATAGCACTAGGGAAGAAGGAGTATTTGTACAAATTTGTCCTAGCATATGGTATGAGGAATGTGCCTTTATTTTTGTGTCTTTCTGAGTATTTTATTAAATTTTGTTTTTGTATTGAAGATTACGGTTCAGTGTTTTATGTATAATTGCTACTTTACTTTTAAGTCTTCTATCCTGAAGGCTTTCTAAATTTAGTGATTTAACTAAAGGTGTTACTCTAGTCAAATGTGAATATTGGTTTGTTATAAATCTCATTGCTCTCTTTTGTGTCTGTTCCAGTTTCTTAATGTTTTCTTGAGTTGAGGGGTCCCAAACAGAGGATGCATATTATATTCTATTATTGGCCTAACCAAGGTTAAATAACATTTTAGTTTTATGTTCTAATTTGATTTATAGAAATTTCTTTTAATAAACCCAAATGCTTTGTTTGATTTTTTTATAGTTTCATTAATATAACACCTAGGTATTTTGCGTTTTTAGGTTGTGTTACTGGTTTACCATGAAAATAAGTGGAATTAATTTGTTTTAGTTTTTTTTGTTACTCTTAATAAACTGACATTTTTCTGGGTGGAAAGACATGCTCCAAGTTGATTCCAATGTCTGTAATTCATCTAATCCTCTTTGTAAAATTTCTGTATCTTGTGTTGTTTTTATTGTTCTATATATATATTAAAATTATGCAATCGTCAGCAAATAATCTGACTTTTGTTCCTGAACTAATAGAATTTGTTAAATCATTTATAAATCATAAATGTAAATTAAAAACAGTAGTGGACCTAAGACTGTTCCTTGATGTACACCTGAGTTTACTGTTATTGGTGTTGATTTAGAGTAATTTAGACTAGAGCCATTTATTATTACAGTTTGTTCTCTCCCTATCAGAAAATCTAGAAGTAGATGTCTATTTAGTATTTTCCATAGAAAAAGATAATCTAGATAAATATATATTATAATATGTTTAATATAGACCTAGATATAGATCTAGACTCTATTACTAACTAATACTAGTCACTAGATCTAGTAAAGTAAGAGATCTTATTAAATCTAATAGTACTTAACGTATTACTAATGTAAACTAATACTATCTATGGCATGCCCTATCTATAATACTAATATAGATCTAGTAATCTAGCAGAATCTAGCTTATAATACTTATATATATAATATATAGACTAGTTACTAGACTTGAGTGTGACTAGATCTAGATTCTAGATCTAGACTAGATTTAGTAATAGTTAGACTGTCTAATGACTAATGTCTTGACTTTTAATTTTGGATTACCAAGTAGTTAAGTAGATCTAGATTCTAGATTAATCTAGATCTACCATTATGATCTACATGTTTGTAAAAAATGTTTGTAAAATGTTTTACATGTTTCGGATGTTCCTTCAGAGTTGAAGATAATTACTTCCTAGTCCAAACCTCCCGCAGGACGACGGGGGATGGGAGCGGGCAGGGTTTGAACCCTCGACCATCGATAAATGTGAACGACAGTCCAGCGCGCAAACCGCACGACCAGGCAGCCATCCGCACGACCAGGCAGCCATTTACATATGATCTTACATAATACATACTACACACTACAGAGTGTATAACTTACTTACTTAGTCTAGATGATAGATCTAAGTATTCTAAGTCTAAGTCGACTAAGTCTAAGACCTAAGACAAGTTTACTAACTAATCTAAACTGAAAACTCACTAAGACTAAGTTAAGTAAGGCAACTTACCAGATAAATCGGACTTTTGCAAAAATGCACCAGATAAAGCATCTAAAACAGTAACTGTTTGATCATTACTTGATAAAATAACTGAATTTAACGATGAATTGTAGATAACATTACGTGTATTTACATCTATTGACAAACATCCATCTTCTCGAATGGACCATAGTTTGTCTGTGTCGGCCGCCATATTTACTAAACTATACAGCGACCATATCTAGACTAGTGACGTCAAAAGTTTCGAGACTTTAATACTGAAATTATAAATGGATATTTTACTACTTTTGAACAAGTACAAGAGAGATCAATGTAATTTCTTTTAAAAATTTACAGATGTATGCACTAAAGATGAACTTTGAATATCTATTTGATGTGATTAATCGTTAAATTAGTCACATCTAAATATAGCTAATTGATCATATGACTAAAAAAAAAAAACGATAGGTTAATGACAGTGTGGTTCTGTTATTCCGAAAAGTTTTTTTTTAATCTTTTACTCCTGGAGAGGCACGAATGACGGAACAAAACTACTGCTTTCGTTTAACAAAATGAAATACGAATTTCTTTAATTGTAACCTTTGTCGGCATCCGGTAATGGTTTGTTAATATTTTGTTACTTATAGAATAGATGACTGTATTCTGACAATAGCTTAAAATGGCACATGGCTGTTGAAGATACAAAATAATGAGGAAATTAAGAGAGGAGATTTTATTTACACCTCATTTTGAGAAGCAGAGAAGCTTGTTATTAAATAAATATAGTATAGATAGAGTCTATGCCCCTAGATTGACCCTATACTAGTAATAGTAGTGCAGTCCAGCCATGGGCGTAGCCGGGGGGGGGGGTTTCCCCCCCCCACCCGAAATGAAATCCCCCTCGGGGGGGGGGGGGGGGTCGGTGTTTAGTGAGTGATCTTTTGCTTTAATTTTGTTTATTTTAGGTGAAATTTTAATACTAAACCATCACTTGACAAGGGGGGGGGGTTGAGTTTAAACCCCCTACCACGTGGTTTTGAGTTGGAATCCCCTTACCAGGGGGTTTTGAGTTTGAAACCCCCTACCAAGGGGTTTTTGAGTTTGAAACCCCATACCAGGGGGTTTTGAGTTTAAACCCCCTACCAGGGGGTTTTGAGTTTGAAAACCCCTACCAGGGGGTTTTGAGTTTGAAAACCCCTACCAGGGGGTTTTGAGTTTGAAAACCCCTACCAGGGGGTTTTGAGTTTGAAACCCACTACCAAGGGGGTTTGAATTTAAAACCCCTACCAGGGGTTTTGCATTAAAATCCCCCTCTTCTATAAAAGAAAACAAAAAATGCAAACGACAATCCCCAAATTCCAAGAGCACATCTAAGGAAGATTTTGATTTTAAAGCCCTTTCCAAAATTTACGATAAACCCCTCTTCAATATAAAAATAAAATTACACACTCAAAATTTGTATGAGCGAAGCCATAGGGGTTTTGAGTTTAAACCCCTCTTCAGCTGGGTTTGAAGCTAAAAATAC
The DNA here is from genome assembly GCF_947242115.1 of Biomphalaria glabrata. Classification (NCBI taxonomy): domain Eukaryota; kingdom Metazoa; phylum Mollusca; class Gastropoda; family Planorbidae; genus Biomphalaria; species Biomphalaria glabrata. The sequence goes on along the minus strand of NC_074713.1, from coordinate 17,306,002 downwards.
CTCTTAAATATAAAAAAAAAAAAAAGCAAATTGCGCACTCAAATTGCTATGAGCATAGCCAAAGGGTTTTTTAGTTTAAACACCCCGCCAGCGGTGTTTGAAGCTAAAAAATAAATCTTCAAAATAAAAAAAACTAATTTCGCAATCAAAATGCTATGAGCGTAGTCAAGCCTATTGGGTGTTTTGAGTGGTTTGATGCTAAAAAATACCACTTCAATATAAAAAAAAAAAGCAAATTACACACCAAAATTCTTTGAGCGTAGCCAAGCCAATCTGGGGTTTTGAGTTTCAACCCCTCTCCTCCAGATGGCTTTTTTTAAAGTTTAAAACCCCTCAAGATAGTTTTGAGTTTAAAATCCCATACAGAGCGTTTTAAGGTTGAAAGCCTCTCTCTTCAATATTATTTCTAAAGCAAACTACAGTCACCAAATTCTATGACCGTAACTAAATGTGGTTTTGAATTTTAAAAAAACAACTCCAGATATATTTTAGTTTAAAACCCCACAACAGATGATTTTGACGATAAAACTTCACTTTTCGATATAACATCTTAAGCAAAATAGTCACCTAATTCCTAGATCGTAGTCAAGAGAAGTTACACATGTCTACCAGTGGCTGGGGCTCCATTAATTAAGTGCAATGAAATTGAGTAGCACTAAATGTGGCTCTACAAAGATGGCTAAGACGGATTTTAGGAGTCAGTTATAGAGATCGGGTCTAAATCAAGGAAATCCTATGACCCCTTAGTAAGGTTGTGACAGAACGTCGCATGAGGTTTGCGGGACATGTTCTCCGACAAAATGAATTACGCATAATAAGAGTTGCGATGACATCCTAGTACAACTTGGCGCCACACTTTCATGGAGGTCCTCAGAGCAGGTGGGAAAAGGCTTCAGTGACAGGTTTTTGTGGAAACAGCTTGCCAGCAAATGCGCCAAACGGCGCGGGAGGGTCTAAGTCAGTAAGGATAGCACATTAGGTTTTTGAAATAAAACTTTTTAAAAGCAAAATAATGCACTGTAGGTACCTCAGAATATGCATTTAGTTGGCTTTCAAAAAAAATCCCCCCCCCCCAAACCCCCGAACAAAAAATCCTGGCTACGCCCATGAGTCCAGCGTATCTCAGACAAGGGGGGTGGGGGTTGGAGCCGGTCATTTTAACCGTACAAAATGACTTATTTAGCAATGTTTCAAAAATTAAAGTAGACCTATTTGGAGTCGTTTCATCTAAGGAGAATCCTTAACACCGTTTATCGAGATGCGTAATCTTGTGCAACAATATCGGTTCAAAACTTTTTGAAGACTATATCTTCTAAATAATTTTTTTTAAATACTTTGTGCTACTAGCGAAAGAGCTTATGTAGTGCAATTCTGAAGTGCTAAAATCGTATATTAAACCTAAATTACAAGTCTATCTAAAAATTAAATAGCCCTTTATTGGTAATCTATACACTATGATAACCCAAAAAATTAGCCCAATTTTTTTATAATTTCCCTGAATTTGGTCTACATAATAAACAGGTGGATTTCCATAGTCCGTGCTTATTTGACAATCACCACCAAAGGAAATTGATCCATAGGCCTATAATCTCTCATTCACTCAAAATTCTCATTTTCAAAATTTCCCCTTGGAAATGAAATAAATTTTTAAAATATTGTTTTGCTTTTTATTTTTATTATTATAATTATGTTAGAAAAGAACGAGTATTCATTCTCTGGCGCAGCCAGGGTAGAGTTTCGTTAAAGGGAAACAAAATTCATCGTAGTCCCTTCATCAATTCCACCGAGGAATTTTCTAGTGATATGGCAGGTCTGCAGCAGTACCGCCCTCTGACAGGCGACGAGAATGTTCCTAGGAATTCCAAGGGCCTTGAAGGTATCTGTGAGGTCAGTTGTTATTATCCCCTCGGCTTATATAACAATGGGGTATATTGTTGTTTTAGATCATTTCCATAAACGCTTTATCTCCAAGCCTAGGTTCCCATATTTTCGTTGTTTTTCCAGCTCAGTTTTTTTTTTTTAATTATGAGATAGTGGTACGGCGATGTTAATAATGGTAACGGCTTTTTCTTTTATATCGATGAGCAGCAGATCAGGGCGATTAAAATCTACCGTTTTTTTCGGTCAAAATAGGCCTATCCCAGTACAGTAGATGATCAGTAGACTCGAGAACCTCTTGTGGAGAGTATTTATAAAAAGGAGTATCCTTACCGATCAAATTGTGTGTCAAAGCCAAGTACTGGTGTATTAGCTTTGCAACTTGGTTATGGCGATCTTGGTAGGCTGATTCTGATAGGGCTGAACATCCTGCCATTATGTGTTCAATTGATTCACCCACATTTCCACATTTTCGGTATTTGTCAACAATATTGAGTTTTAGGATATGTTTCTCGTATTTTTTTGTCCTAATTACTCTATCCTGTATTGCTGTAACAAAGCCTTCAGTTTCAGGGTAGAGATGACCTGCTTTGAGCCATGCTAAGGAAGCAGCCTTGTCAATGTTGTCCCCATCTAATAAAGCCGGGAAATTTCCGTGGAGTGTTTTTTCATCCCATTGGCGAATCTCATGCTCTACGTCGTCCAAACCGACATTAACATCAACATTGTTTAGGTTCAGAGGGGTCGCATCATAGTCGTATTTGCGTAGGAAGGAAGAAACTAGTTCATTTCTGGAGGCGTGCAGTTTTGATCGTATTTTTGAAACTTGCGTCTTACACAGTTTGAAGATGTTCTGCAATCCACGGCCTCCATCCTTCCGGGGTAGGTACAGCCTTATGGTGGAGGACTTGGGGTGTAAACATCGAAATTTGATTAATAATTTCCTCGTGAGTCTGTCAATGTCATGTAGGTCGGTGTCTGTCCATTTGATGACACCGAAAGTGTAAAGGAGCACCGGGACGGCCCAACTGTTTATTGCCGTGCTGAGGTTACTGCCAGACTGTTTGGTGTTGAGAATTTTATTGACTCTGCTTGTATTTACCAAGAAAGTCCTCTTTTAATTTTTTTATGGTTTATCGTGGCATTCTGGATTATTCCAAGATATTTATAAAGGGAGGCAGAGTTCAGTTCTTCGATGCCTTCAAATGCAATGTTGGTGTTGGCTTCCTTGCCCTTTTTTACGCTTATGATACTACCACATTTATCCAAGTCAAAAGACATGCAGATATAGTCACTAAAGCGTTTTACCGTTTTAATTTAGTTTAAAAGCCCCTCCAAACCTATGCTGCCTTACGGCTAAATCCAAACATGGGAAAGACTTCGGCAGTCACCCCCGAGGAAAAATCAGTAGCCGGTAACCCTTAGGCAGCTTGCATCACGCAGCTTACACCCTAGCAGAGCCTTTGATGCCGCCGATCCCAAATTGTATCTGCCCTTTGGAGAAGGGGGGGGGGGGAAGGGGGACTGCTGTGTTCTGACCAGGGGCGGACTGGCTATATGGGCAAACGGGCAAATGCCCGGTGGGCCGGTACCAAATGGGCCGGTCCGGTCGCGACCAAAGAAAAAAAATTAAATGCAGACAACTTTAAAAAAAGTGACAGCAACAAGACACAAAGGCCCGAACACGTTTTGTTGTTCTTGTTGTTGTTGTTTTTTTTTAAATTATTATTACAATTGATTTTGTTTGAAATGCAACAAGAATAAAATTTTAAGAATTACACTATACATTGTACGTATTATCATTTGTAAAACGTTAGACCGTACTTTCTGCTATGCACGAGCGGCATGGCCTTCTACACTACTTTGATGTCTTCAAGACTGTGTTTGGCCTGATCATTTTGCTGGTCGGCATGGGCCTTTGATGGCACTCCTATTTTTGTTTTACTCCTTCCCTCACCCGTTTTTTTTTTTTTTTTTTGATAGTTCCATTGAAAGATAACGAAAAAGAGGGATGGGATAGGTTAAGTTAGAAAACATTAATATAACGCGGCAAAAGGGGAGACAATTAGTTCTTTAACAAAACCTAATAGAAGTTAACTTAAACACATACACACATACACACAACCGAGAAATTGCAAACCACCCTACTTCTTCATAGCTCATTATGGGTATAACCGTATAAAGTTCTACTTTCTGCGATTTGAAAAGAAAAAAAGTAATTTTATTGTTCTTTATTTGTAATAACATAGATCTAAAAATACTACACTTAAAGCTTACAAAAAAAAATATTATTTAATTAAAACATAAATCTAGATCGAAATCAGGATTTGTACTGTTATGATTAATGGCAAACTTATGCTTAGTATGAAGTCATTAATGATGAAAATTATTACAATAATTACAATAATTTATATAGCGCTGTCACATCCGATATTTAATGAAAGGAGATTTAGAATCATTTATATTTTAAATAATATATTCATATACAAATCGCGTTTTTGAGAATGTACTAGGACGAAGCAAGAGCTTTTCACATTAAGTAAGTACCTCTCTAACCGTTCTGCTTTCTCTTATCTTTTAAAGGAATATATATATATATAAATAGTTCGTCCATCGTAGTTCGATTATGACCACTTTGTTATCCAGGGGGCTGAGGGCTTTGCACTGGGGTTGTATGTCTCCTCGTGTGGCTGGTGAGATCTATGTGAGCCCGGAATGTTCCGCCGCACACTAGGCAGGTTATTCCAACTGGAGCTAGTGTCATTGGCCTTGCTTTTCTTCTCTGGCCTTTTTCTTCTGCCAGCTTTGTTCTCTTTTCCTCAGCAACCTGCTGTGCGCCAGTTTTCTCAGCGCGACGTCATGATGCTCTGTCATGTGCCTCTGTCTCCCAGGTGGCTGGGTCTATGCTGAACGCCTTCAGAGAAGCTTTGAGGGTGTCCCTGAAACGCTTTCTTTGACAACCTTGCGAGCGCTTAGTTGGCCGCATACAAGAGTCGTTTAGGGATGCGGTGGTCTTCCATTCTGCATACGTGTCCTGCCCATCGCAGCTGGGACTGCATTAGGATTGTGTGGATGCTTTGCACCCCCGCTCTTTGAAGGACTTCAGTATCTGGTATTTTGTCTTGCCATTTGACGTTCAGTATTTTTCACAGACATGTCATGTGGAAGTGGTTCAGTTTCTTTGCATGTTAACTGTACACTATCCATGTTTCTGAGTCATAGAGCAATGTAGGGAGGACGACGGCTCGATAGACCCCTAGTTTTGTATTTGTGGTGATACCACTTTAAAGGAATGGGTTGCCTGAGTCAGCCAGGAAAACCAATGACTTAGCATATTTTAAGTCACAGATCAACATTCATGACTAGATTGACACGTGAAATGCGTAGGACCTAATTATTTTTATTTTTTTGAAGAAACGTCTGTAATCTATAAGTAATACCAAAAAGTTTGAAACTCATTAAGGCTGCTATTGTAGTGTTAATAGTTTTCAGATTACATACATGTATAAATAGAATACATTATGTAAGCCTACGAAAGCATACATCCAGTTTTCGATGCGTTATCAAACTTTATATATTTTGAATAGAGTTAGGCTTACACCTATGATAAAACACATGGGCGTAGCCGAGAGGGGAGGAGTTTAAACCATCACCGGCCTCAGATCTCATTGTCTGAAAGGGAAACTTTACTTACTTCCCTAGTGCAGCCAACTTAAGCAAACTACAGTCACCACATTTTATGAGCGTAGCCAAAAGGGGTTTTGTGGTTTCCCTCCCCCTCCCCCCTCCAATACAAAACTAAAGCATTTTACCTTTTTCTACCAGTCGCTGGACTCCAGTGAATAGAATATTTAGTTTTTGATTTTTTTAGTAGAAGAGTAGCAGGCTAATTGCACTGTAGATACCTCAAAATATGCATTTTTAAAGCTTAAAATAACGGGAATAATGCTTGGATCCGGGGCTTCGCCCCGGACCCCACTGGGGGAGCTTACAGCGCTCCCCCAGACTCCCTAGCTGTCACTTGGCGGTGTATACTGCCTTTCACTAATTATAGGAAGAGAGTATTCTAGGGTAGGAAAAACGTTTAAAAGAATGAAAGATAAGAATGTAATGAAGATTAATTGCATATACACACACACTAATATATATATATATATATATATATATATATATATATATATATATAAATTGCGGAGGGGATTAAAATCCCCCCCCCCACCGAAAATATGACATGACATTTGTGGGCCGGTTTATATGGTAATGCCCGGGCCGATTTTGATACCCAGCCCCTGGTTCTGACCATATCTTATGCCCAGGTTTTTATCTTATATCTTTGACATGATCAATTATCATCTCGCGTCAGAACGGGGCCACAGATATAAGAAGGGAAAATGTGATTAAGAACATCTGAATGCTTTCCTGGTTTTGCCATAAAATATTATTGGGGAGCGACAGTTAATTCTTTCGCGGGCCTTGCATTAGTACGATACAAATGGATAATTATTTTGTTTTATACCAACAAGGGAATTTAATCCCTTTAGTATTCACAGATATTGCTAGATATGTAGGTCCCCTTAGATAAATATATATATATATATCATTTCTCACACTTCCATTCTTGGATCAAGTTGAAACTTTAAAAATACAACTATTTATTGTACCTAAGAAAACAAACATAAATCAATTTTTTAAAAAATTAAAAAATTAAATAATGGTAATTTATTATTCTGTTTTAATATATTAAATTTGAATCATTGATGAACGATGGGTCTTGTTCTATGCTTTTGTTTAGTCAGTGTCACGGATGAATGTGTGTGTGTGTAGGCCTTTGTGTGGAGTGTAATTGGTAATAGTTTAGATACGCAGATACCTTTGCCGACCACCATGTTGTTTTTTAAGCATGTTTATCCCTCTTACCTATATTGAACTTTCAATAACTTTTTTTAAAGAGAGTTTTTGTTCTTATGCTGTCAACTTATGACTTTTTAAGTGTATTTACTGAAATGAAGGTCTAAATAAAATGTTAATAATAAATTGATGAACTTGTTGTTTCTTCTTTTTTTTTCTACTTATGAAATTATTAATTAAAAAATATATGTTAACAATTAGATCTATAATTAATATATTAACTCACCAAGCAAAGCGAAATAATGATAAAATAAAAAACAAATATGCATGAATTAAATGAAATAAAACACGCATCTAGATCTATATATACATGTTATGTTTAATTATTATTATTTTTTTGAACAAAATTATGCATTATGACTTAGTGATCTTTTTAGAGCAATGGCAATAAATGATATAGATCTAGTACGGGAAACTTATTACTATAAGAAATAATACGTTTATGTTTATCTATTGATGATTAAGACTACAGTTAGATCTATACATTTCTAACGAATTTTGAGCACTCTCTATTTTCGTAAAATCTTCTGAGTGGAGTCTACTGTCTACCAGAGATTGTTTGGCGTGTGTTTTATGATCAGATAGGACTAATGTCTGTGATTATAATTCTTACCACTACCTCTGGCTCCACCTCTCTTGGAGGGAGGATAGGTCGAGTGTAACTAGACCAAGAAAGTCTTTGTTAAACGTAACATAGCACCTGTTAAACTATCATGTTTCACAATCTGAAATTTACTTTGGGTAGAGTGGGGAACAAAAGCCAATGTATAAAGAAACAGATAAGATATATATATACACTACTATTTAGATAATTTATGCATCTTTACTTTCGGAGCTCATTAAAAAAAAACAACTCCTCACCTATTACACTAAATTTGTTTAAGATGTGTAGTTGGGGGGGGGGTGTAGCGACTCCACCTACCAACCCTTCTCTTCACATGGATCCACTAACGCCCATGTATTACATTCCGTAACGGAGTCCAAAGAAAGTTTTTCTCTCCCGCCGTACCGTACAGGTGGCGATTTTCTCCGTTTATTCTTACGTACCTTTAAACCCTCGCTGCGCCGGCCGTCACACGCATTCTTTGTCTTTACGGCAGAAGTAGGTGTGATGTAATCACCTTCCCCTGTTCGGAGCTTCGCCGGCGCCGTGGTCATATTAGGTCATCTACTGCTAGGATCGCTGGTATGCTCATAAAGGGAGAAGGGCAAGGTACGGTGTTTTACGTGGTCAAAATTTATCCTTCTTCGCTTTCTTTGTCGGTTCGTTTCACCGACATGCAGTTCAACTGAGGTCTACGTCGGATGAGACTAAGACTGAAACGTGACGCAACATAAACGATGTCACGATCAAAACTCTCTTGGTTGTATCCTATAATGTCGGCCAGCTTCTACAGATAGTTATGTACGACAAAAACTCCCGTGTCGGCCGGCAGTCTATAAGTAGTTACATCAAGAAGTAGTTACGTATGACAAATACACCTTGATTGTCATAGAGTCTAGTCCCCCTCCCCTATTTGGTCCACAGAAGTAGTGACATATTATTTGATCTTGTAGCTCTTTCATCTCATTAAAGAGATTTGATAAAGTCTTTGATTTTCATCGCCCCATCCCTATTTGGAGCCATCACAAGGTTACTAACTGTGATGCCATTGTAACATTTCCCGAATCTGTTATAAAAGGAGTTCCCTTCCACTCTTCAGTCCTATAATTACTTTCTCTACCTTGTTGTAGATATTGCTTATTCTCATATTGTGCATTGTTTTTCATTCAATATGATTATAAGTTACCGTACATAATAAGAGAAGGATAAAGAACTTGTACTTATAGCTACCTTATTTTTTTTTACAGCAGCATAATGAGCTGATGAAAAAAGATACAACATGGGCCACAACTGCAGAAATGCTTGCAGCTGCTACACTACTGCAGAGAGACATCTATACATTCTCACCAAACCACAACAAAACAAAATACTCATGGCTATTATTAAAACCTTTATTTCATGATGCAAACACATACAAAGCCTACTATCTCACACAGACAACCATATATGCTGCAACATAACACTATTGCATACAAATGGTAATCACTTTGATGTGGTTGTACCACAAGAGGCCACATGTAACTGTTTTTTGCCAAATCCACTGCTTGGAGTATGATGCTTTAGCCAAAATTTTTTAAGTGTTGATTAATATTTCATCTTACAATATATTCAGATAAGATCTATTTGGATATTTGATTTTTTTCTTGCATGCTTTTTAATATCTTAAATAACATTTAATGTCTATTATTTTTATGTATTTAAAGTCAGGGTACCGGTATCTATTTATTTAATTACTTTTATTTTGCCAATAAAAGATATTTTGTTAGGCTTAGAGTTATTTTTTTATTTTTCTATTAATTTTTTTGTCTGTTATTACTTTAACTACATGATTTTAATTTCGATTTTTAGTTATTTTTCAAAGTACAAAAGATTGTTTGCGTTTTAAATGAATTTTAATATTAGATCTAGATCTAATAGCTGCTAGAAAGAAAGACAAAACAACAACAGAAAAAAGTTGGCAAGTAATTCAAGGGAGATAGTCTAGTACTAAGCCTTAAAACCAAAATGGCGTATTTCCAATTACAATATATGGTAATAAGAATAAAACTTAAAAATATATATTTTAAAAACTATTTATCTCCGAGGAAATCAAATTACATATTTGTAATCTGCATTTTTTTCTGCATGTTCTTAAAATATAAGAGAAACCTGATTTAGCGTTTCTAGTCTCGTAAACTAATACCTAATTCTGCGCGAATGACCGGAAGTGTGTTTTGTTGTCAGAGACCAGCGTGTGTGATATGCAGTAAAGATGATTAAAGTTTATGTGTTAGATCTAGCGGTTTCATTGTTTTATTTCGTTAACTAGAACTGAACCAGGGACACCTAGACGTATCGAGACCTAATCTAGATTCTATCGAGTTATTATTATAAATATAATAGGAAAGCTGTGACATATTTTGGGGGCTCGTTTATCTAGTTACTTGACTTAGTCTTTGAAGACATTAGGCAGAACTGCGGTTCGCCATTGTGAGAAGGTCAAGAACCAAGAAGGCCGTGAAGTGTGTGCGCTCACGTGCAACTGCGGGGGAAAAAAAACTTAGTCAATCAGCCGAGACGAAACTAGGTCAAACACAGTGACAAAGTAATTTGTATTGTATATGTTTGATGCTACACACATAAACAAGAATGGCAGACAAATTATCACAGATAATAGCCGCTGGAAAAGAAATGGGATAGTCGGGGACAGCTCTACAGGAGTGGGTGAAAGAAAGAGAAAACAGAGAGCGTGAGGAACGTGTTAAAGAGAGAGAAGAGAAGAAAGAAAAAGAAGAAAGAGAGCGTGAGGAACGTGTTAAAGAAAGAGAGGCGGTGGGAAGAGCTAAAGAAAGAGAGGCGGTGGAGAGAGCTAAAGGAGGCAGAAGCAAGAGCTAAAGAGAAAGAAGCTGATGTAGAAATATACACATTGAGAGTCAGAGGATTAGAGCTTAGAGAGACGAAAGGAGAACTCAAAGAGCATATAAAACCTGTATGGAAACCAAAGTTGCCACCTTTTAATGAGAACCCGGATCAAATGGATGCATATTTGGCGAGATTTGAAGTGCATGCTCAAGCTATAGAAATGAATTTAGGAAATTTAGGCACCGGATATTTAGGCACCGCGTATTTACGGATATTTAGGCACCGGATATTTAGGCACCCGGAAATTTAGGCACCCGGATATTTAGGCACCCGGATATTTAGGCACCCGGAAATTTAGGCACCCGGATAATTAGGCACCCGGAAATTTAGGCACCGGATAATTAGGCACTTTTTGACAAGGCGGAAAATTAGGCACCGGATAATTAGGCACTCTTTAATTAGCGACCTTAATTTTGAAAGTAGTTTTAAAATGTTAACGTATATGTTATCCTTAGGCTATGGGCTATCGGTGACGTTATCAAAAAAATAGCAACTATAACGATTCTAGCTAAAGAAAAGCTGACAAAATGAGGAAAATGACAATCATGAGAATGTGTGGAAAAAAATGACCCGTGAGTCATTATATAATATAGACATCACAGCATTCAGGGGAGGGTAGGTAGAGATGATTCACCGATCATTGCTTCCGTCCATCACCAACCCCTACGGTTGACTGGTGAGTTTTTTTAAATTGATGATTATGCAAATTGTGTAAATATTTAGTTACTAATGTAAATACTTAGTGTCACAGATGCCATTATAGATTTATTTGTATATTTCACATTTAAAAGCTTATGTGTAAATAGAAATATAAACCCTTGACTGAGCCTCAGGAATTACCCCACAAATCTAGATCCTTGACAGCGCCTCAGGTTTTACCCGAGACGTAATTACGATGTTGCAAATCTATTGGTTGATTTGAAAATAAATAAAGACATTTTAGCGCCAGAGAATTGACGAGAGTAGAAAGAACGCCAGTCGATGAAAGAATTTCCTAGTAGACAGTAGCGTTTTCTAAGAGCTCTGATTTAAAGCCTTTGTAATGTTATTTGTGCTTGTTGATCTGTAACTTGTACATAAGCTGTACTTACGTTTTATATTTAAATAAAGTTCCAGAGTTGTGTTTTAACAAAGAATCTTTTATTGTGAATCCTAGATCGTCATTTATTCAACTATTTTAATTCAAGTGAAATCCCCGGCACCACAACCCACGTTGTGACACTTAGGATTAAAAAGTATTATAAAATATTTTTATTATGTCGGGGAGTGTTGGTGATAAATATAATCGCAATCGCCCTCTGTTTGTGGAAAAGGGAGGGGTCGTACTCTTAAAATGGGATGGGCTGCGCGGGGGGGGGGGGCGCACACACTCTCACTTAATGAGAGGATTTCTCGCAGGTAGATGTAAACTTAGTCGTAAAAGTTACGTAGTGAATCTGAAGGCTACACACTGGACTAAAGGGTATGGAAACACAAAGGTGTTCAAATGGAAGTCTGGGGATTATATTTTAGAGGCCTTCCAAAAACTTTGGTAGACACATTTCTGTTAAAACCATCATAATAATAAGAACAGTAATAAAAATAATAATATATATAAGGGAAATGAAGATAGTTATATTTCATTGGCAGTTTTGAAAGTTAGGGAAACGAGTGTTGTTGTTTTTTTGTTTTTTTTTATATGTGTGTGTGTGTTTAATAATGAGTGTATGAAACCTTTTTTGTCGTGGTTTATTTTTTTCATTCTGAAGAAAAAAATAATTGTATAAGGTAGGCCTACTGAACACAAAAGGATTGGAGGAATCATACCTTCTCGAAAATTGTAGTAAATATATTTGGTTTATGATAGAGAAGCGGGGTTAAATTGGAACATCAACAATCTTCTATAAGCAGAATAAGTATTAATAAGAGACCAATATTCCAAAAAAAATGATATTTAAATTTTTAACTCATCTGTCTTTTCCATAAACTTTTTTTAAATTTTCAAAACATTATATTTTATCGTAATTTCTAGCCGTTTTGCGATTTCCATTGCTTTTTATATAAATATTATATTACGTAAATTTACATATATATTCAATAAAAGTTAATTACCACATTTGAAGGACGTAACACACCTATACACTCCCACAATAGATCTTCCTAAAGGGGGGTTACCCATTAACAATATAAAAGAAGGAGTGTTGATAATAGATATTAATGGTATTATAAAATATGTATACTACTTTAGTTTATCAACATATTTAATTGCTATAAGTAACGCGCGCAAATCCACCCTGCTCATTTCCATTCCCACTATAAGAAAACAATTTTCTCCAGACTTCCATTTTAGCAGTTATGTTCAATGCTGTACCCTGCCCTGAATCCTGTGAGGTCTATATTTTATAATGACTTTTAATCCGGAGTCATTTTTTCCACACATTCTCACGATTGTCATTTTTTTCCTCGTTTTGTCAGTTTTTTTTTATATCATGAAAATTCAGTAAGAATCGTTCTAGTTGCTATTTTTTTGATAACGTCACCAATAGCCCATAGCCTAAGGATAACATATACGTTAACATTTTAAAACTACTTTCAAAATTAAGGTCGCTAATTAAAGAGTGCCTAATTATCCGGTGCCTAATTTTCCGCCTTGTCAAAAAGTGCCTAATTATCCGGTGCCTAAATTTCCGGGTGCCTAATTATCCAGGTGCCTAAATTTCCGGGTGCCTAAATATCCGGGTGCCTAAATATCCGGTGCCTAAATTTCCAGATACCATAGAAATACCTAAAACTCAGTGGGGAAGTCATCTTTACACATTGTTACAGGGAAAGGCACCGCAAGCTTGTATCAACTTTTCTAAGAAAGATCTAGAAGAATATGACAAGGTGAAAGAAGTATTAATGAAAAGATACAACTTGACAGATGATGGGTATAGAGAGAAGTTCCATAAAGCTAAACCGGAGAGAAACCAGCCATTCCATGAATTTGTGGAGGACATTACAAGATACTTAATGCGTTGGGTAGAATTGTCAAATACTGAAAAAGACATTCGAAGGTCTCATTGATCTGTTCATCAGAGACAAGATCCTCACATCTTGCAATCCTCAGTTAGTGGCTTTTCTACATGAAAGGAAACCGAAAGATGTGCCAACAGCAGTCAAGTTGTATCAGCAATATATTACTACACATCCAGAGCAGACAATTCAGAGAGAGGAAGACTTGATAACTAGCAAGTTTGCCTTTGCTGTAAAGACTAATGATAACAGCAGTCGCTTTAAACAAGAATGGAAACAGGACCGTCTGCAGGAAAGAAGTGTTGGTGAAAAAAGAAAATGTTTTAAGTGTTTCAAAACGGGACATTTATAGCAGCCCAATGTAGAAACAAAAGCCCATTAAGACGAAATGAGACTATGGGTTCAAGCAGAAGTCAGGAGTTTAATAACCAGCAACAGGGGAAGACCGACTGGACATCCATACAATGCGTCAGTTTGCATAGACTATCAACATGGTGAACAACTCCCTCATGAATCTGATCAGATCCAGATGGCTGGAGCTGTAACTTGTGATGCTGGGAAATTAAAAATGTATCCTGGATTCTTTGGAAAGAAATCTATTTGGGTCTTGAGAGACACAGGAGCGACCACAATCGGAGTGAAGAGACTACATGTGCACCCTCACCAGTTGATGGATAAGAAAGTCCAATGTATGACATTTGGAGGAACAATTGAAGAATATCCCACAGCTGTCATTGACATTGATACGCCATTTTTATCTGGGAAAGTTGAAGCATGTGTGTTGGAGAGGCCTGCTGCTGACTTGATTCTAGGAAACGTGACTGGCATAACTGAGCCTACCATCACAGATATCTACAAGTGGCAAAGGTCAGCAATGTCAGTAGTTACAAATGCGGTAACTAGATCTCAATCTGGTGTAATGGAAAACATGGGACAACTGATCCTACATAGTCAGATTGAACAGCCAAAATCAGAATTAACATCCAGTTATGCATTGAAACAAAAGGAGGACCAAACATTGGTTAAACTTTTTGAATTGGCTGAGCGTCCCACCAGTAGATTTAAAGTGAAAAATGGACTTCTGATGAGACAAGATAACAAAGCTAAACTACAGCTAGTCGTTCCTGCCGCAGACAGAAACAGAATTTTGGAGTTAGGTCATGACTCACCTTTTGCGGGTCATATGGGGACAGCACGAACAACGATGCAGCACCGTAGAAAGAGAGTGCTTGGCAGTTGTTTGGGCAGTAACCAAGTTGGCCAGATACCTGTTGGGCAGAACATTCGTACTCCGCACAGATCACGCACCCTTACGCTGTTTAAACACACGTAAGTCGGTGAATTCCAGGGTAACTCGCTGGGCCCTGATGCTTCCGGACTTTCAGTTCGAAGTGCAGCATATTCCAGGTAAAGGAAACGTCGTAGCGGACATTCTGTCACGCTTATCATAGATATAAGCCTACGTGGCTTCTCACAAGCATGTGTTGCTTCATCAAAGACTTTGTGTCTTCAACAGTTTAGACTTTGTTGCTTGATGGTAGACTTTCTGTCTACAACTAAGACTTTGTATCTTCATCTTTTAAGACTGTGTGTCTTCATCTTTTAAGACTGTGTGTTCTTCATCTTTTAAGTCTGTGTGTCTTCATCTTCTAAGACAGTGTGTCTTAACTATAGACTGTGTGCCTATTACATTAAAGTCTGTGTGACTACATTAAAGTCTGTGTGCAAGTTTGTTTGGATACATAAACGCCTGTGTGGCATATTCAGAGCCTTTGTGGCCTATCGAATTAACATTTTTGTTATATTGTGTTTTAATGTTTTATGCTTGTTTTATAATAGTGTTTTATGTATCTTTGTAAAAATTGATTATAATTTTAGGAGGGGCGAGATGTCACGGATGAATGTGTGTATGTATGTATAATATATTTTTATATTCTGCGCTAATGACCGGAAGTGTGTTTTGTTGTCAGAGACCAACGTGTGTGATATGCAGTAAAGATGATTAAAGTTTATGTGTTCGGTCAAGTGGTTTCATTGTTTTATTTCGTTAACAAGAACTGAACCAGGGACACCTAGACGAATCGAGACCTAAGGTAGATTCTATCGAGTTATTATTATAAATATAATAGGAAAGCTGTGACAGACAGTATCTCGTGCACACTTGGTCATACGCAGATCAATATAAAATTAATATATGAAATTAATGTTGTTTATAGGCCTATCACAAGAAATGGTAATACAAACCAGATATTAAATAATTGCAAATCAAAACAGAGAATAGGCTCCTAATAAACCATATCTCTACATATCTTATATAGCACAACACGCTAATTACAGTAGTAGGGGCTAATAGTGGGCCATAAGATGGGATCTAATGAAGAATTTTTTTAATTTTTAGCGGCCCCCGTAAGGGGAAAAAGCCGCTATTAGGTTTGTGCAAAATGTCCGTCTGTCACACTCAGATCTCGAAAACTAGAAGAGATATGAAAAATATTATTTCATCATTAAATCCGGCTTGAAAAGTTTAGGTGCAACGGCTACTTTTGGTTTTCTAAAAGCAAACCGTTTAATTTATAAAATTAATTATGCAAGCGATTTTTTCATAAAAATACACCAATTCTAAAACAATTACGTAAATGTAAGGGAGGCAATGTTACAATATGCTAACAAAGATGGACAATTTTTGTGTATTTTCAGTATCACTAAGTCAAATATATTTTTAAAATGTATAGGAAATGTTTACAACAAATACAAATAATAGTTAAAGACGTTTTTTCTGGTCAACTAGCTGCTAAAATTAAAAGAAAACATTTCTGTTTGTTTATAAAGGCTAATAATGCACTTTGTATGTAAATATCACGCACATTTTTTTAAATGGACTTTTTATGCAGCGATTTTCGTGCAGTAGCGTAACGTCGCAACATGATCAGGTGCTAAACCAATTCCTTAAACTTTTTTTAAAAATCAGATTTTATTTATTTTTTGTTTAGTGCCCCCATCCGAATAAAAGAAGCTTATTTTTGTGCGTTTTGTCTGTTGGTCGGTCTGTCCGTCACGATTAGATTTAAAAAACTAGAACTCTAAAAGCTATTGAAAATCTGATTTACCCTTTAATGTTCCTCCCATAACATCTCAATAGTTTTAAGTATCTAAAATTGATTGTTCCGGATTTTTTTGTGCAAAACTAATCAACGCCAACAAATGTTTGTTTGCTCTTCTAACTTATATTACATTCAATTTCCATGCTTAAACGTTGCAAAAACACATTATCAATAATATGTTGTTCCGTTTTTTATGTAAATAGCATATTAATGCTAAATCATAATCTCTATACTGACTTATATTTCATTAAGTGTAAAAATGTTCCGGATATTGTTTTATAAAACATGAATTATGCCTAATGATTGTTTAAAATCGCATAAGGCTTTTAAAAAAAGTAATTTACTAGAATTGATTACGGAAAATTACTTTTTAGACATTTAATTTTCTTGTAAAACATAACATAGAAGTTTTGTAATCGATAAAGAAAGTTCCGGATTTTGTTTCTTACAAATCGTCGCCAGAAATTTCCGAATTTATTTAAAAATCTACTAACGCCAAATAATTGTTTGAACTCCCTCTTCTAATTAATAAACAAATAATCTTCTCATTTACGAAATAATGTTTTTACGGATTTTTATGAAAAATATTTTAACTCACTACTCTCTTACAGTACATTTAACTTTCTACCTAAAACATTAAAAAATCTAATTATCGTTAATATTATGTTCCGATTTTTAAGGAAAACAGAATCCAAACACCAAAGTAAGGTATGAAAATCTCTCCACGTGGCTGTAGTACATCTAATTTTTATACGAGACCATCCAAAAAATTTAATTAACGGTATTACATTTATCTGAAATTCTCTTTTTCTTTTACTATTTATACAAACATCCGGAACAATCTATTATATAAACTTTTCAATTGTGTTCATACCTAAAAATTATTGCGATGTTTTGAAACGTAAAATAAAGGTTAATCAATTTTTAATAACTTTTAGTTGTTTTTTTTATATCAAGATAACGGACAGACCGACTGACAGACAAAACGCAAAAACAATGTGGCTTTGATCCTTTTTAAATAATATCTATTAGAACTCAGTGCATCAATGTCTATGAACTCTCGTTAAATATCTCGTGTAAATAAAGACATTTTTTTTTTATGGTACCGGTACTAGCCTATTGTGAGGTAATGGAATTTTTTTTCTTTGACGTCATATGAATGGACTCTTTAAATGTAATGTTAAAAGAACGCACTCGGTGCGCCAATGTCTATTAACCCTCGAAAAAATTGCTTGTATTAATGAAAACATATTTTAGTCTAACTAAGCCGTGTGACGTAGTGTTTTTTTTTTCCTTTGACGTCACATGGAATGAATTCTTTAAATGAAATGCTAAAAGAACGCACTCGGTGCACCAATGTCTATGAACACTCGATAAAAGGCTCGTGTTGATAAAGGTGATTTTTAGTCTAGCTAGGCCGTGTGACGTAGTGTTTTTTTTTCCTTTGACGTCATATGGAATGAATTCTTTAAATGAAATGCTTAAAGAACGCACTCGGTGCACCAAAGTCTATGAACACTCGATAAATGGCTCTTATAGATGAAGGCGATTTTTAGTCTAGCTAGGCCGTGTGACGTAGTGTTTTTTTTCCCTCTGACGTTATATGGAATTAATTCTTCAAATGAAATGAAAAAAGAACTCGGTATAGTAATGTTTATTAAGCCTCGTTATGTGTCTCGCGTTTAAAAAAGGAATGATATCTTGATTTAGATCTAATCTAGATTTTTTAAACTAGATCTAGATTTTTATTACAGTATATCTAGATCTGGATTTATATTCTAATTAAAATTATTTTAGAGTCTAGAATTTCTAGATCTAGTTTAGACTAAAATAGACTAGATTAAAATGTAGAATTTCAATTTCTAAACTTAAAGTGTAAAAAAAAAGTGTAGATTTTCATTTCCAAACGTTTTGATCAATATTGTAATGTTTTAATATACTAAAACTAATCTACTATTTTTTTATTAAATTTAAATTTACGGCAAATGAATCTTTGAAACATTATTACTTTTGACCATCGGATGGCTGCCTGGTCGTGCGGTTTGCGCGCTGGACTGTCGTTCAGATTTATGGATGGCCCAGGGTTCAAACCCTGCCCGCTCCCATCCCCCGTCGTCCTGCGGGAGGTGTGGACTAGGAAGTAATTATCTTCAACTCTGAAGGAACATCCGAAACGTGTAAAACATTTTACATCAAAATTAAATCACCTCTTGAATATTATTTGCGAATATGCAGATCCGACAGGGATCCGACTTCGACGGGGGCCGCCTCTGAGTTTGTGTAACACAAACTCTCTTTGTAATCTTGTTTTTTTTTGTATAAAGGACAATTAATAGAATTTGGATCTTAAGTTATCGTCTAATTTAAAGGAACAACCAAAACGTGTAAAACAAGCAAAAAAAAAAAAAAAACAACAACACATTAGTACTCTGTACGTTATTCATAACAGATAGAGCTAGTGGTAATGTCCCTTTGTTGACGCATCTGTATTCGCACTAGTTTCGTAAACACGTTTAGAGCTCTGCACAACGACATATCTATTACGCACGCAGCTCGTAAACAAGAAGACACTTCTGCGTTTCAAAAAATTGCACCTCACAATAGAATATAGCTGTTTAAAACCTTGGTTAGGCCAATATTAGAATATGCGTCCTTTTTTTAAGAGCCCTCAAGAAATTATAAAGAAACTATAACAGGTGCAAAGTAGAGCCATGCGATTTATCATTTATAACAAATGAATATTTTGATTATAGCAATACCCAGTGGCGTCACTAGGGTCAATGTCACCCGTACGGTTAACTCAGGGTGTCACCCCTCCCCACCCCCTTTAAAACAATTCCTATCTCTTGTTTGTTCGTTTTTACATTCATAGATTGATACATAACTGTATAATGAGTGTTGATACAATTAATTGAATAAGAGGGGTCGATACCGAAGTGTGAGAGACAGTACAGCATGTAGCCTACGTTTGTAATGGGCTTGATCGTTCTGAGTTCAGTCTCGTTTTAAGCAAAACATCTTATAGGGCAAAGCTTCTCAAACTGTAGAATGCATACCACTTCTGGTACTTGAAGCTATGCCAAGTGGTACTACTATGGTTTTCCACGCATTAATTTCTCGATCTTTCCGTTTTCCCCTTTTACACTTTTATAGCATGATTACACTTTTTGAACTACAACCCCTGAGTGATTTCGAGTTTGGCTTGTCACAATGGCTTTTCATTAGTAATCAATTTATTTTTTTTAAATAATAGCTACAAAGTTTTAATGTAAACAAATTAAACACGCGACGCATAGGCCGCTTTTTTGCTGGGCCAGCTTTAGGCCACTGCAACCTATGCGACCGCAGTGGGCCCCGCACTTTCATAAGACCCGCGCTAATTCTAGGTGTATAAATTATTAAATTAAACCATTTTATAACTTATAACAGATTTCCCGCGGCCTACTGATTTACCAGGAGCTTCTGGAAATCCCCTGAAATTGCAAAATATACGAAAAGTCCTGGAAATCTCCAGAAATTATTAAAATCTTTTGAAAACTCATACGAATCTCCTGAAATATATAGACGAAAATTGTCACTTTGGGATGTCATTCAATATGGAAAACGCCAATCCTAAGCGCGATAAAACAAAAGGCATTATGCAATACCCGTAATTGTGGAATCTAGTGAAAGAAGCTTCTCGTGCCTCCAACTAATGAAGAATTACATGAAGTCAACAATTATCGTAGATAGATTGAAACATTTGGTAATTCTTGCTACTGAGCATAGGGCCTCACAATGGTTAATTCTGGCCCTGCTATTTAGTGACGGGTGAATACGGAGTAGTTTATTTGTTCTCTTTCCATGACTTCTTGGTCACAATGATTAAGTCAGGCCCTGCTATTTAGTGACGGGTGAATACTACTTGTTCTCCCCCTCCCCTCTTTTTTTTTGCCTCTAAAATATCGTGGGGTAGGCCTTACTCTAGCCCGACTTGGAGAAATAAAAGAAGGATCTTTCCTTTACTCTTGGTGCCATGAAGAGAATTATATATATAGTATAGAAGATATAGATAGATAGTCGACCCACGGCGTAGCATACGCCGCTATTTTGCAGGGCCGGCCTAAGGTCACTGCAACCTATGCGACCGCAGTGGGCCCACCACTTTCATAGGACCTGCGCTAATTCTAGGTGTAAATTATTAAATTAAACTATTTTATAACCTATAACAGATTTCCCGCGGCCGCCTGATTTACCAGGAGCTCCTGGAAATCTCCTCAATAGTAAAATCCGGGAAATCTCGGAAATTATTAATTATTAAAATCTTTTGAAAACTCAGACAAATCTCCTGAAATACGGTATATAGACAAACATTGTCATTTTGGTGTGTCCTTCATTATGGAATCATACGCGCGAAAAAAGAACGGCATTATGCAATACCCGTAATTGTGGAATCTGGTGAAAGAAGTTTCTCGCTCCTCAAACTAATAAAGAATTACTTATAGTCAACGATTCTCGTAGATAGATTGAAACATTTGATAATTCTTGCTACTGAGCATGATCTATGAAGGAAATAGAATTTTTAAGATATAATGTATGACTTCGCTACACACAAGGCTCGTAAAGTAATTCTGTACGTAGTAAAAAAAAATGAATAAAATGCAAAGACGAGAAGGGGGAGAATCGTTGACTATAAGTAATTTTCACTAAATTTTCACTTATTATCCGTATCCCTACCCAAACTTGGCCCCGCGAAATCCGTTTCGCATAGGGCCCCACATTGGTTAAGTCCGGCCCTGCTATTTAGTGACCGGTGAATACAGAGTAGATTACTTGTCCGCCCCCTCTTTTTTTTTTCGCCGATAAAACTACGTGGGGTAGAAAAAAAAGTGATTTTTCCATGACTTCTTGGTCACAACGGTTAAGTCCGGCCCTGCTATTTTGTGAAGGGTGAATACTAAATGTTCTCCCCCTCCCCTGTTTTTTTTCGTTGGGTAACTCTAGTCCGACTTGCAGAAATAAAAGAGTGATCTTTCCTTTACTTCTTGTCATAATTCTTGAGCCATGAAGAGAATTATATGTAGTGGAGTGGATACCTTTTCAGAAAACACCGGCCACCCCGATATCCACGTGACCCTTCCCCCTAGATGGCACCTTGTGTCCGCGCATAACAAGGCAGACCAACGTGGGCACTGTCCATTCGACCGGCATCTCTTGTCGCTGTAGTGTCCGTACGTTACTGGACTTACGTCGTCTCCAGTCCCTGTTTGTGCCTGGTTCTACACCATGTGTTTATGGATGGCTGCAGGTCTTTAGTATATAATAAACAGTTTGGAACCGTCATATGAGTTACCTTCGTCATGTCATTTAGTGTGTTCTGTGACAAACCCACCACATATATAGCATTAACAATATGTTACTATCCAGTGAACGAATTGTCTGTGATAAAGTCAGTTTATTCAATCTTTAGCCACAGCAACAAAACAGCAAAAAGAAACTACATCCTAAAAATAGACTCTCAGCCAATAAATAAAGAAGAAAATCCAACATATCTTGGTGTAAAACTAGACCAAAGACTGTCTCTAAAACACTTTATGGCAGATTTAAAAGAAAAGGCATCACAAAGATTAAACATAATAAAACACCTAGCAGGAACATCCCGGGGAGCTGAAAAGAAAACCTTAAGACAGTTATACACTGGATATGTCAGATCTGTAATGGATAACTGTCTCTCCATACAAGTAGCTGCCAACAAAACCTATCAATCATCATTAGATACAATCCAAAACCAAGCCATGCGGCTAATTAGTGGAGGTATGAGAACTACTCCCACAGCAGCCTGTGAAATAGACTCCAATATCGAACCTCTTAAGTTAAGGCGCAACAGAGCAGCATTAGAAGCTATTGAGAGATACAGAAGGTTGGAGGACGATCATCCAAATAAATTACTAACACAGAGAAATAGGAAAAACAACCAAAAAAAGCAAAGGACTCTGATCCAACTTACTGACGAACTAGCCCTAAAGCACTACCTACCCAATAACAGAGAAAAAATTACCAGGTTTTCAAACATTACACTCGGACATCAAAACACATTTACTAAATAACACCTTAAAAGAATCAAATCCACTGGAGCTCAAAGTAGGCACGCTTGAAACAATTGAAAGCTATCAAAAAACAGCTATCCATATTTATACAGACGGATCGGCTTTCAAAGCTACCATCAATGCTGGTCTTGGTGCCTTCCTGATCTTCCCTAAAAATAAACACTTTGAGATAAGCGCACCCTGTGGCGATTACTGCTCAAACTTCCAAGCCGAAATTGAGGCAATTACCATAGCACTACAGACAGTGGAAAACAAATTATATGAAGGAGTGCAACCACCATCAGATATTGTTGTCTTTACAGACTCCCAATCTACTCTGCAAGCACTTAACAGCTGCACCTCAAATTGCCCAAGAGAGTTGACAACACTCATTGTGATAATCCATCAGATGATATCAAAATTAAATATCAATATCACACTACAGTGGATCCCTGGACACATTGGCATCATGGGAAATAAAAAGGCAGATAAGCTATCAAAGGCAGGTTCATCTATGGAACAACCAGATAGACCTGTTAACTACCTCACCCTAAGGTCAATGTTAGTCAACAATCACAAAGAGGAGTGGCTCAACCAATGGGCATCAGGAAACACAGGCAGAGCCATGTACAAAGAAATGACTACGCCTAACAAACTGGACAGTATTAACTTCCTCCCCCGCAAAGAACAATCTACAATCTTCCAATTAAGAACAGGACACACACCACTATTAAATTACCACCTGAACAAAATAAACTCCACACAACTACCCCTATGCGGACATTGCGCCCACCCCTTTGAAACCGTAAACCATATCCTCTTTGAATGCCCCTCCCTAATCCACATTAGGCAGACCCTACTTCCACCACAGCCCAACATAACCAACACCCTGTACGGCAGTGCTGAACAACTGAAGAAAACAGCACACTTTTTTTCCTTGGCACAGTCTGCAAAAGAGCTCACAGCTCAGCAGCAATAAAGCTGGCTAGAAGAAGAAGAAGAAGAAGTGAACAATTTGTAGGTGAACGAATTTTCAGTAAACGATTTGTCGTGTGAACGATTTGTCGTGAACCAACTGTCGGTGAACAAGTTGTCTGTGAGCAAGTTGTCTGTGAACGATATGTCGGGTGAACGAATAGTCGTGTGAACAAATTGTCGGGTGATCGAAATGTCGGATAAACAAATAGTCGGGTCAATTGTAATTATCAATCCATTTTAAATATTCATCCATTCCAGTGGCACTACAGCCCATGGAGGGTCCTGGCCTGCTTTAGCACATCTCTCGTTCTGATCTATAGGCTTCTGTGCTTTACGTCTCCAAGCCTGGACTTTTAGCTGTTGTAGATCTGCCTCAATGTCATCAATCCATCGTTCTTGTGGTCTGCCTTAGGGGCGCCTGCCTTTTTTTTCCGGTGAACATTATAAAGCCATTATAATGACATTAAAATAAAGCTTTATTAGAATATTTTAAGTTGTTTCATTTTCTAACAAGAGCCTTTTAAAATATAGACCTATACCGGTACCGTTGTTGCGAATGATGTCTGCAATAACATCGACTCTTTGAGAATGACATTTCAAAACTTCTCCCCTAACGGGATTCTTTGCCAATTTCTTGCAAAAATAATGGTGGAAATTATTCTGACTGTTGTATATCTTTATGGTGACGACTTTTATGCAACAACAAAACAAAAATGTCCTCGACAAGATGTCTTACTAACACAAAGATGAACTTAGACGATCACGCCTATTATAGACGTGCATGCGTTAAAGCAGTGATTCCCAAAGTGGTCTATATAGACCCCCAGGGGTCTACGAAGACTTCCAAGGGGTCTACGAAAGTGAAAAAATAAATTGGGGGTCTATGAGGTGTCCACTGGAGTCTACGATAACAGATTTCATTTAAACAGGTCGTGGCTTAAAATAATTTTTACAACCCATTAATGTAATTCTTTCATACACAAACATATGATTTGCACCTTAGTTAATCTTTTAAATATGTATCCTGCTATTCAAATAAAAAATTGTTATATTAAATGCCAATGCTTATTTAAAAAGCTTCATTTTGTCTACATGTAACTATATTTAACAAAAAGAATTTAGACTGTACAGTGTTGATTATTTAAAATTGGGATTCATTCCTTCCTTGTCAAACAAGCGGTTGCCTAAGTGCCTTTTTAAGATGATATGAAATATGAAACCAATTACACTGGAGGATCATCTGAGACAATGCCACACTGACAAAATAGATAAAGATTTGAAAACTTTCGAACACTAAAAGATAAAGTTTAGAATAGACCCACAAAATCTATCTTCCACATCCTATAGAGAAGTTGATGGTGTGTGAGCGCCTAACAGTATCTCTTTCATCATCATCTCTTTACTCATAGGAAAACACTAGAGATAAAACATTGATTTTACCAGCCGTTGTAGTTTTAAACACTCTTTTACACAAACCTACGTCTGAGATTAATAAAAGAATTTCTTTTAGCAACTCAACAATTCAAGGGCACATCGGTTGCATGAGTTATAAAATTAAAGTTTCTTATGTAATTCTTATACAGTTTGGGATCTGGTTCTGACAGGGTATAGTGCTGTGAGCTGCAAACTGCATAAGGGTCGTCGGATCCATATTTTTCCTCAAGTTTGACCCACAATACCTTTCTCATGTTTGGGTATAGTTGCAAGGCAGCAGAGAGTTTAATTAAGTTTTCCTTCTGCTAGGTGGGTAGCAAGCCAAGGCTGCTCGAAGCTTACTGGTTTAGGCGACAGTTACTTGCCTTCGCCCCTTCTCCTCTTAGTGGAAACTGTTCAGCGCATGCTCCTCGCATAATAAATTGGCCAGTGCTGTCTCCTTACTTCAATAGACTTCATTAGACCTTACTAGACTATTTTTTTACCAAGAGGAATAGTGCGCTCTGATTTCAAGAAAGCACTTCAATGTCGACCCGCCCCACCGCTTTTTTTTTTTACATTTATTATTCTGAGAAAATGACATTGCAGACACCAGGAGAAAGAATTTCTGAAGCTCAGAATATTTGTTAACACTATGTAAATTATTTATTTAATGTGTTTATTTTTTATGAAAGTGAACACAATATCAGAATCAAAATTAAACAACACTGAAACTTCATAGGTCTACAAATCGATCCGTAGATAGGCCTATATCATGGCTATATGGTTAACTCATACTGTGTAAATCCGCTACACCGTAGGCCTACTACTAAAATTAATCATCTGATTGGAATAATAGGTATAATATATATAATTATTTATAGATTTTTTATATATTTTTTTTTAACGAATAACGGTAAATAGGAACTAGATCTCTTTCTGTGTGGTGCCCCATCGGTCTAATAGACCAAGGGATTTGTGAAGGCGAAGATCATAGTAAAAAATGGCTTTATTTTAGATTTAATGGCAATGTCTTCGATTCCGAAGATTAAAGATGAGTGCTGTCACTGTAGTATTTCACATGACTACGTCATTTGCATCCTGCATATTTTCCCGCACCTCGTGCTGTCTTTTGCGCCTGTCTTCAAGTTTTGGGTTTTTCTTTGGATCTCAAATGTGGGTCCCTAGGCTTTTGTGAGAGCTCCCCACCAGTCCTCTTTCAGGGGTCATCTACTTCCAGCTACTTTCCTCTATGCTAACGCAATCGTCCATAATTATTCATATAACAGGAGACGCCTATAGGTCATTGCTTCAGCTATTTTTAATGACCCATCACCTGTGTGAGACACTATTATCTGGGTTAGAAGTAGGTAAGGTAAGCCACTATTTCATATTCATCTACAAGGCATTGAAAAAAAAAAAGAAGGTAGGTGCTCACTAATTTTTTATCTTTTAAAAGAAAGTTATTATTTTTGATTGTCGAATACCAGAAATTTAAGCATTAGAATTCATATATGGATAGTAATTTTGTTTATCTATATTTAAATAGAGAGTTTAGAAATAAATCTAAAAAATAAACATTACATGGATTAGGGTTACTCTTGGGTATCAAAATCGGCCCTAACATTACCATACTATACACAAAGCCCACAAATTGCTTACCGTAATATGATAATGATATAATAGGTATTCCTTCGTACGTTTTGAGTTGAGGTGTTCCCAAACAGAAGACGCACATATAGATAGATAGATATGGGCAATGTAGGCCTATACTTTACTAACTTATGTAATATCAGACATTTTTTGGCTAAATTAGATGGGCATACAACAGCCAACAGATCATGTGTGGTGCCCCAACGGTCCATCAGACTAAGGGATAGATGAGGGTTGCAAAGGGAGAAATGCATAAGTGAATGTCATGTTTTTACACCCGTTTGGTTGGGATTTGAGGTTTCGTCTTGCTCCTCAACACAAAGACAGAAATGGACAATTTTTACTAAGCTTCTATCAACTCACTCTGTCTGCCGGTATGGTAACAAGTTTGAGCATGTTTTTTTCTCCCATTTTCCATTGTCAGATCAAGTTAAAACTTTGCACAATTATTCATTGAACCTGACAAGACATGAATCAATCAAAACAATTTAACAACCAGTCAATTATTTGTTGGTGATTAATTATTTTGTTTGATTTCGCAATAAGGTGAATAAATGTTACTTAATTAGAGTTGTGGATATATATATATATATATATATATATATATATATATATATGTATATATATATATATATATATATATATATATATATATATATATTATATATATATATATATGAATTTAGCCCTCTTATTACGTTTTGACACAAGTTGAAATTTTGCATAATTATTCACGTTCGATAATCAATCCAAAAATTAACCAGTTAGTTAATCATTTAGTGCTAATTAATTAATGTTGCTTTATTATAACAGAAAGGAAGCTAAACCCTGTAATTTTCAGAAAATGGCAGTAATTAGCGGTTATTTCCCCTTAGATAAGCTTTAGTTTTTAAAAGTATTCTTTTTTTCTATTGCTTGTTAGTCTTGTTTTCTCTTCTGAAATAATATGTCATCACTCATTTTTAGCGGCCCCCGTAAAGGGAAAAAGCCGCTATTAGGTTTGTGCAAAATGTCCGTCTGTCCGTCTGTCACACTCAGATCTCGAAAACTAAAGAGATATGAAAAATATTATTTCATCATTAAATGCGGCGTGAAAAGTTTAGGTGCAACGGCTACTTTTGGTTTTCTAAAAGCAAACCGTTTAATTTATAAAATTAATTATGCAAGCGATTTTTTCATAAAAATACACCAATTCTAAAACAATTACGTAAATGTAAGGGAGGCAATGTTACAATATGCTAACAAAGATGGACAATTTATGTGTATTTTCAGTATCACTAAGTCAAATATATTTTTAAAATGTACAGGAAATGTTTACAACAAATATAAATAATGGTTAAAGATGTTTTTTCTGGTCAACTAGCTGCTAAAATTATTACTTTGTATGTAAATATCACGCACATTTTTTTTAATGGACTTTTTATGCAGCGATTTTCGTGCAGTAGCGTAACGTCGCAACATGATCAGGTGCTAAACCAATTCCCTAAACTTTTTAAAAAAATCAGATTTTATAATAATAAAAGAAGATTATTTTTGTGCGTTTTGTCTGTTGGTCGGTCTGTCCGTCACGATTAGATTAAAAAAACTAGAACTCTAAAAGCAATTGAAAATCTGATTTACCCTTTAATTTTCCTCCCGTAACATCTCAATAGTTTTAATTATCTAAAAATTGATTGTTCCGGATTTTTGTGTGCAAAACTAATTAACCCCAACAAATGTTTGTTTGCTCTTCTAATTTATATTACATTCAATTTCCATGCTTAAACGTTGCAAAAACACATTATCAATAATATATTGTTCCGTTTTTTATGTAAATAGCATATTAATGCTAAATCAAAATCTCTATACTGACTTATATTTCATTAAGTGTAAAAATGTTCCGGATATTGTTTTATAAAACATGAATTATGCCTAATGATTGTTTGAAATCGCATAATTTACTAATATTACACTTATATTATTTGACAATGCGTCACTATAATTTGGTTATCAATATCAAATTGTTCCGTATTTTCATCTTTAAACAAATTTTAAAAATATCGACAATAGGTTGTTCAGGGCTTTAAAAAAAAAGTAATTTACTAGAATTGATTACTGAACATTACTTTTTAGACATTTAATTTTCTTGCTGAAACATAACATAGAAGTTTTGTAATCGATAATGAATGTTCCGGATTTTGTTTCTTACAAATCGTCGCCAGAAAGTTCCGAATTTTTTAAAAAATCTACTAACGCCAAATAATTGTTTGAACTCCCTCTTCTAATTAATAAACAAATAATCTTCTCATTTACGAAATAATGTTTTTACGGATTTTTATAAAAAAAATATTTTAACTCACTACTCTCTTACAGTACATTTAACTTTCTACCTAAAACATTAAAAAATCTAATTATCGTTAATATTATGTTCCGATTTTTAAGGAAAACAGAATCCAAACACCAAAGTAAGGTATGAAAATCTCTCCACATGGCTGTAGTACATCTAATTTTTATACGAGACCATCCAAAAAATTTAATTAACGGTATTACATTTATCTGAAATTCTCTTTTTCTTTTACTATTTATAAAAACATCCGGAACAATCTATTATATAAACTTTTCAATTGTGTTCATACCTAAAAATTATTGCGATGTTTTGAAACGTAAAATAAAGGTTAATCAATTTTTAATAACTTTTAGTTGTTGTTTTTTTATATCAAGATGACGAACAGACCGACTGACAGACAAAACGCAAAAACAATGCGGCTTTGATCCTCTTTAAATAAATTCTATTAGAACTCAGTGCACCAATGTCTATGAACCCTCGTTAAATATCTCGTGTAAATAAAGACATTTTTTTATGGTACCGGTACTAGCCTATTGTGAGGTAATGGAATTTTTTTTCTTTGACGTCATATGAATGACTCTTTAAATGTAACGCTAAAAGAACGCACTCGGTGCACCAATGTCTATTAACCCTCGAAAATTGCTCGTATTGATGAAAACATATTTTAGTCTAACTAAGCCGTGTGACGGAGTGTGTTTTTTTTCTTTGACGTCATATGGAATGAATTCTTTAAATGAAATGCTAAAAGAACGCACTCGGTGCACCAAATTCTATGAACACTCGATAAATGGCTCTTATTGATGAAGGTGATTTTTAGTCTAGCTAGGCCGTGTGACGTAGTGTTTTTTTTTCCTTTGACGTCATATGGAATGAATTCTTTAAAAGAAATGCTAAAAGAACGCACTTGGGGCACCAATGTCTATGAACACTCGATAAATGGATCTTAATGATGAAGACGATTTTTAGTCTAGCTAGGCCGTGTGACGTAGTGTTTTTTTTTTCCTTTGACGTCATATGGAATGAATTCTTTAAATGAAATGAAAAAAGAACTCAGTATAGTAATGTTTATTAAGTATCGTTATGTGACTAGCGTTTAAAAAAAGGAATGATATCTTGATTTAGATCTAATCTAGATTTCTTAAACTAGATCTAGATTTTTATTACAGTATATCTAGATCTGGATTTATATTCTAATTAAAATTATTTTAGAGTCTTGATCTACAATTTCTAGATCTAGTTAAGACTAAAATAGACTAGATTAAGATGTAGAATTTCAATTTCTAAACTTAAAGTGTAAAAAAAAGTGTAGATTTTCATTTCCAAACTTTTTGATCAATATTGCAATGTTTTAATATACTAAAACTAATCTACTTTTTTTTATTTAATTTAAATTTAAATTTACGGCTAATGAATCTTTGAAACATTATTACTTTTGACCATCAAAATTAAATTACCTCTTGAATATTATTTGCGAATATGCAGATCCGACAGGGATCCGACTTCGACGGGGGCCGCCTCTGAGTTTGTTTGTAATCTTGTTTTTAATGCGTTAGCTTATTAGTGTCCATTGCCCGACCACTCAGTCATCACGAGTTGCATAATCTTAGAAGATTAGAAGAACAAAAAACAAAACAGTTTTCTGTAGCACACGGGGCGCGGTTAAGGGCTTGGCTTCTGAACCTGGGGTCCTGGGTTCGAATCTAGGTGAAAGACTGGGATTTTGAATTTCAGGATTTTTTAAGGGCGTCCCTGAGTCAACCCAAGTCGAATGGGTACCTGACTTTAGTTGTGGGAAAGTAAAAGCGGTTGGTCTTTTTGATATATATATATATATATATATATATATATATATATAATAATATAATATAATATATATATATATATCATGGGCGTAGCCAGGTTGTTTTTTTTTTTTTTGGGGGGGGGGTGTTGGGGGGATTGTTTTCTCCCCCTCCCTACGCTCAAAGAATTTGTTTATTTTGAAGAGGTTTTTTTTTTAGCATCAACCCCCTCTGAAGATGGGTTTAAGCGCTCATTGCATTTATTTTGAGTGCGTAAATTGCTTTTTTTTATATTGAAGAGATATTTTTTAGCTTCAAACCCCGCTGAAGGGAGGTTTAAGCTCAAAATCCATTTGGCTACGCTCATAGAATTTTGAGTGCGTAATTTGCTTTTTTGATTTTGAAGAGGGGGTTTATCGTAAATTTTGGAGGGGGTTTTAATATCAAAATCTTCCTTAGCTGTGTTCTTGGAATCTGGGGATTGTCGTTTTCGTTGTTTTTTTTTTGTATTGCTTTAAAGAACAGGGGGATTTAACTGCAAAACCCCTGGTAGGGGGTTTTAAAATCAAAACCCCCCTTGATTGTGTTGGGACAAGTGATGGTTTAGTATTACCTAAAATAAACAAAATCAAGCAAAAAAATCAGTCACTAAACTCCTCTAACATCCCCCCTGTTGGGGGAGGGGGGGATTTGAACCCCAACCGTATATATATATATATGTATATATATATATATAAGTACACAAAGAAATACAATGGTAAATATAATTTTAAAAAAAAATGAGTTTTTATTATGCTCTTGTGTTTTATTTTTATTTCCTTTTCTAATTGAAAGTTTAATCTAATTAAATGTTCATCTTTATATATTACATTTCAAATAATTAAAATGTTGATCCTATAAACGATTCTCGTTTCTTCTTTTCCATCGGTCAGAATCTTTAACCAGTAGCTGAAAAAATAAAATAAACATGATTGACTTCTTATTATTAAATCTAATCTAACCTTTTTCATGTAAATTTCCCATGTTTGAGTGAAACTGGTATCGTTATAATGTTTTGTTATTTATTATGCACACATTGTAAGGAAAATGTCCTCAGTGTAAATAATAAAGATATTGTTATTATCATTAATAAATCATGTAAGGTGTCGACTTACCCTGCGTGCAAGCAACACATTCGGCATAGCATTCAGTGGCTGCCTCTTTAGGTGCATAAGTGTTTACACCATTACAGAAATCGTTAGTCATACAAGCTTTACAGGAGTCCTTGTTTATAGTTGCGGTCATTATGCTAATACACAGAAGAGAAATGAATAGACTTGAACAAAGCATATCAAAGAACTGGCGAGTGAAACTGCAACAACTTGAACAAAATCTATGACATAATTCTAACTGTAGGTTAGATAGCATTAAGTTAAGTTAGGATTACTGAGACATATGCTAAGCACCAGTGGCGTCACTAAGGGGGTGCGGGCCGCACCGGGTGACACCCACCAGGGGATAACACCCACGAGGAAAAGCTTTATTTTTTAATGCACTTTCGCTGGCAACTTTCAAATTAAATAATAAATAAATTATGGCTTTTATATAGCGCCACTTTCATGCTTATGCTCAGAGCTGCCTCAATAGACAACTCTATAAGAACTTGTGGCGCTCCACCAGATCTCTTATCTAACCAACTGGGTGGGAAACGTAACATTCTTGGTTGTTTTAGAAACCCTAATTAGTCCCTAATGTGTCGTATGGCGCATAGGACTCTAGCTCTCTCCACGGATTTTAGGTCTTCTAAAACAGTGACACGCCACGTTCGAGGTGCACGGCCCTGTTTTTGCTTCCCTCTTTTCGGCTTTCATGTTGTGGCTGACTTTAGTACAAGTGTCTCGTTTTGTCTCATGATATGTCCCATGAATGTCATACGACGTTTGGTCACCACTTCCTTTAATGGGGCGAATGCTCATGTGGGTAAGAACTTCTCTATTGGTAACATTCTCGGTATGTTTGTCCCAGAATCCTTCACAGCCATCACAGCTGAGCCACGTTTAGCCTCTTTTCAATCTACCACGAAGTCTCGAAGCGTAGGTGGCCGTTGGGACAATGAGTGTATTGAGGAGTTGGATTTTAATCTCCAGGCTAATGGATTTGTTTGTTCGGATAGGCCGTACTTTTTGAAAGACAGCTCCTGCTTTCCATCGTAATATGCATCTTCATCCCCTGTGATAACGCTGCCTAAATAGTGGAACCTTTTTTTTTTTTATTTGTTCAAGATCTTTATGAACAATGCTACTCATAGCAGCCAATACGCATAGCTTTTCTATTGAAACTCTCCGTTATCTCTTGTATACATTTGAATGTATTTCCGAGTCATATATATCGTCTGCAAAATACAGGAATTTTGTTTCGGAAGGAGGGTGGGTGACACCCTGAGCTTTCCGCACCATGTGATACTTACCCTAGTGATGCCACTGCTAAGCACAACTATCCAACACCAACAAAAATTCGAAATTATAATTCCGTTCAACATTTTCTTTCAGTTCATTGCTCGTTAGGGAGAAGAGGAAATACTAAAAAAATAAAATTATTAATACAGATTTGAAATAAAGGCCTAATTCAGCCATAGAGCGTCTTTTTTTAAAAAGGGCACCTCCTGCTTTGAACATTGTACACGGCAAACTATGGTAGAAACAAGTAACATAAACGATTTTTTAAGGCAACTCCTCCTATGAAGCTCATCATATTTATAAGAGCGATTACTTTGTTCTTAATACCGGTAACTGATGAATGGTAGCTTTTTACAAATGTAACTTTTTTTAACCCTCCCTATTCCCCCCCCCCCCTAAAAAAAACTTTTTTAGCGCATGTATTAATAAATCTTCTCAAAGTATATAAAACTCTAAGAAAATTATATAGATCCTGACCTAGAAATATGTATTTATTTATTTAACTCTTTAAACTCTTTAATGAATACATGCGGGAATACCCGCTGACACGTGTGTTCAAGATACAGATTGTCTAGACCTCCATACCAAATTTGATTTTACGAAGATTATAATTTGAAACTTTGTAACGGCCATAACCAGAGTTTTCCCTGTGCAGCCACTGGCGGATCCAGGGGGGGGGGCGGTAGGGGCGATCGCCCCCCCCCCACTCGGCCGACCCCCCCCCCTAGGGGGGGGCGGACGAATTTTAGTATAGAATTTACACAATTTGTATACGAATTTATTACTTATGTTAATAATATATACTAATTATTTATATTTCAACCTATTTTTAGGTTATTTCGCCCCCCCCCCTCTAGTATGTTGGCCGATTTGGTGGGGTTTTAAGGGGGCGATGGTATCAATCCCGCCCCCCCCCCATACACTTTCGAGTGGGGGGCGGTCCAATTTATTTCTAGAATTCACAGCTTGCTAACAGAATCAATTAAATATCTATACGATTAAAACTTGTTATTGATATTTTAACCTATCTTTATACTATGACGTTCCCTGTTTGCCGATTGGGGGGGGGGTGGGGGACGAATACCTCTACTGCCTTTCCCACCTAAACCCTTTGAGTGGGGGGGGGGCGGTCCTACTTTTATGGAGAAATCATAGTTTGTGAACAAAATGTATTCAATTAATATATAAATTTTATATTATGTCAATCCCCTTCTGGTATCTTGGCCGATTCGGTGGGGTTGGGGGGAGGGCGATTGCATGTACTGCCCTCCCCACTCTAGCCCTCTAAGTGGGGGGGGCGGTCCTATTTTTATGGAGAATCATAGTTTGTGAACAAAATTAGTTGAGTCGCCCCACCCCTATTCTTTAATGCCAAATGCAATCTTTAGCAGAAATTATTAAAGGAGCGAGGATTAATCGTTTTAACTCTACCGCCCCTCCCATTTCCAGACAGAGTTTATGTAATTTCACATTAATTTATAATAATTATTTTAAGAAAGTTAGAATTCAAACGAAATTTTTCAGTATAAGAGTCACGATTGAGATGAGTTCTAAACCCAAATAATGATTTCATAGTCCCTTTTCCCAACCTTTACTCAATCTGATATTTTGCTAGTTAAATAATTTTGGGCTATAACTCACAATTTATACTTACATTTTATTGAATATTATTTATCGAATAATTATTTTTTCGCAACGATCTTCAAAGCCAAAATCTAAATATGTGGGTTATCTTATCTTTTCATGGAAAAAATCGGTTTTATTTGCAATGTATTAAGATCCTATAAATTCATATTAGAATACTTTTCAAGTACAACATTATTCGAAAAGTCCTTTTTAACAGTATGATTAATGAGCCTTTGGTAAGGAGAATGCGTTTCTTTTGTGAAGAATGCAAGAAATCTTTTTTGGCGTCGGAACCCCACTGATGAATAATGAGCTGTAGATGTCAGGAGAATGCGTTTCTGCATTGAAGAATGCAAGAAAACGATTTTGGCGTCGGGGCGAACCACTAGGAAACCTTATAGCGCTGCACCAGTTGTTTTGTTTTTTGCCGAAGGTTGAGAAATGCTGCTTTTTTTTATTCTCATATATATATATATATATATATATATATATATATATATATATATATATATATATGAAATATACATGTGTGTGTGTGCTGTACGCACGTTTATGCATAGGGTTAGGGTTTACTGGGCGTTAGGGTTAGGGTTTGGAAAAAAATCGCCCCTCCCCACTCGAAAGTTCTGGATCCGCCAGTGTGTGCAGCCAATTAGCTAGTTATTTGTTTCCCAAACATATGCATAAAATGTCAAATTTCTAGGAAAATCATTAGAGCCGTTTTCGAGATTCGTGCCCAGGTTTCATATTTTGCTGACGAAGAATTTGCAAGCTGATCAGAGGAATTGTAATAAATTATATTAAAACCCTTACCTTTGACATTCTGCAGTCAATCCATTATGACAGAGGCGTAATACATCAAGGTACTGTTGCAGATTTTCTGGGAAATTGATGGCAGTACCGTTAGGACAGAGCATGCTGGAGAGCACTTCGATATCTGCCTGTGATGTGATTAATTCGCCAGCATTTAACTTAATGATAATGATGGCCAACATGCAATTTACCTTTTCGAAGAGGGTGGTATTAAAGCTCCCGTTGATATAGAAAATTTTTGCAAGGTCCAACAAAACCAGAGGATTGATCTGAGCTAATAAGTAATTGACAACGTCGACACCAAGATTATCGACAAGCCCAGCAATAAGTCCTACAAGTGAGCCAACAGTAACTTGTTCGCATCTTAAAGGATCAAGACTTCTAACCGCAATGGCAAAGTCTAGCACCGTCGACCAGCTCAATTTCTCCGCCAAACACTTTAGAGCGTTATAAATATCTGTCAGGTCACTTACATTAAAGATGCCCATTGCCGTGACAAACTTAGCCTGAGTTGGAGCATCGAACTCATCAAATAGAGGCTGCCCGTTTTTGCAGACATAAGTGCTAAATTGCAACATTTTCTCTATTCCAATTAGTCTAATTATGTCAGTCACAAGGGATAATCCAAGTTTCTTAACAAAGCAGGTTAACTCAGCAACGAAAGTGACAAAATCACCACCGAAGAGACCGAGCGCATTGACTAGAACAATAACCTTTTCCAAGTTTAGCTGGTCGAGAGTTATGTTTATCTTTTGTAATTCTTGGATCAAGGGGATAACAAATGCACTGACGTTTGACAGAAGATTTGTTAGTAAACCTGCTTCACATGCTCCCTCCGTGAAAGTAAGAAGATTTGTTGGGCCTGTAAGGCTCAAAATGTCTTTTACTGGTATACCTTTATTTACTAAACATGCGATTTCCGTTAACAGTGGAATATTATTCAACAGATTCTTGTCGCCCAAAATAGTACTAAGAAGATCATTTGAAGAATTTACACAAATCAGGTCCAGATTGAGCAACTGTTTAGGGGTAAGCGTGTTTGAAACAAGCTTAAGGATATCGCCAAAACCAAGCTTATTCAGAAGACAAACAACTGCTTGTAATATATTTTTAAGAAAATTAACATCTCCACTCAAAACACCGGACAAGAAACTTGGGTTTTTAAGAATATTGGTTACAAGGGAGACCATTTGTTTATTTGAAAGCAGACCGCCAAACACGCTATCAACAAGGGAAGTGAGTCCTAAAAGAGATGTTGTTCCATTCAAAATAGTGCCATTGCTACATTCAAAACCTGGTAAGCTTAATAACAGACCCTTGGCTACCTGGAGTTGAAGAGAGGTAAAAACACCATTGACAACATCACCAACCGTGCACACTAGATTGTCCAGAAGACTCGTAAGACCTCCCTTGGCCCCCAGCAATCCGCCGATAAGATCAGCACCCGCTGTAGAGTTGCAGCCCAACTTTAGTACTGAGATTTGTTCTAGATGAGTGACTGCTTTGAGAAGGTCGAGCACAGGGCCAAGGTCAAGGTGCAGACGTTTGAGCACACAAGAAACAACATTTAGTACGTCACCAACAGATGCCAGAAGACCGTTAGGGCTAGTAACATGGCTGAGAATATTCCGCAGCATAGGACTTCTCGCCAGACCAGACACAATGGACTTTTGACTTGTTTGATCTAGAGTTTTAAAAATATCGTTAACTATTTTTACAATATAGCCAATTAAGCCATCAGGGCCTCCTAATAATTGTGCTAATGTTCCGTTGACGTTGAGGACGCCGGATACAATGGTTTTTAACCCTGTGTCTCTTAATAATTGATCCAAAAGTCCTTTTTCATCTAATAGGCCTCCCAACAAACTACCTCCCAAATTAACACTACCACTGAAGAGAAGTCTCTTGTCACGACTGTTGCTACCCAGGCTTTCACTTTCATGACCGGTGGTAGGTGAGGACTCGGCACTCAGACATGTGCCCAGAGTCAAAACCATTAGAAGAGAGCCGATCCTCATCTGTAATAATACATTTTATAAAGTCTAAACAAAATTGTAGATATCAAAATATTCATGAATGTTAATTGTAAAGAAAAACAAAATGTCCAGTAAAGAAATGTGAATAGTAAACATTGCATATTGTAAAGAACTATGTACATTAATAAAGTGTTTTATGTAAAGAACTATGTAAAGTAAACAGGATTACAAAATCTTTCTTCTTACCTTAAACGTGTCTACTTTAGAAAATGACTAGAGGATCTTCAGACGTGAAGTGAATATCTTCCCCCGACTTCATCGGCTTTTATACACTTAAGTGAATCAACAGGTGGTCGTTTGAGAAAGTCCGTTGTACTGATTGCCCAGCACAAGGTGCTAATTTGCTCGCCTTATTTTGTAACTTCTTACCCATTGATCAGATTGCATGTTATTGGTCATGCGATCCCAACTTTGTTGTGCTATTGGCAAATACATATTGGGTTGTTTTTTTTTAGTTGTTTTTTTACGAGCTTTTGTTTATAATATAGATTAATAGGTGGAAATGTGATACCTGCATGCTATTGAATTGTTGGCTAATAATGAAGCATATATTTGTAATGTAATAGGTCTATGGGCTTATTTGTTTAAAAAAAGGTTTTCAATTAACTATGGTCTGAGTTCTTAACCTTGGTCTTATTTGCTGGAGTTATTGAAATTGTATGTTAGCCAACAAGAAATGCGGTTGAAAATATTATTTAAGGAAAAGCCATTATTCTATATTTTCATCTGTCGTAACATTATCGTAAAATCCCATTTAATTATCGTCTGCATAGTGTCCGAATTGCAACAGCTACTTTTGGTCTGAAATTAATTAAAGTATTCATATTGCTTCTACAAACATATATTTGTGTCTGGAGAGGCAATCAGATCCAGTGGCAAGAGAGGTTAAATGCATAGTCGCAATGTATAAATTTAAAAGCACCAGACACTGAAACATGTTCAGACCTTTCTTGTTCATGGTTTGGTCCCCTTCTGCAATACAGGACTTACTGAAGTGGAACTATCCTGAGCCTTTTTCTCTAAAGGGCGCCCAGCATCTCTAATGTTCTCTTTGAGATCTCCTTCCGGTATGTCAAGTAGGAGTCGTCTCTACAGCATCTGGTTCACATGTCCAAACCATCTTTGACGCATTCAATCTATCATCATCATATATTTAAGACTTATGATAACAATTAGGATGATTTGATTTGATTTTTGATTTGAGGCACATCGGCACAATTTAGGCCATGTCGTGCCTGCAGACAATTAGGATGTCCTGGAACTCTGCTCTTAGCTAAACTTCCTCATTGATGATTTTATCTTGTCATGG
This sequence comes from Biomphalaria glabrata, assembly GCF_947242115.1. Lineage (NCBI taxonomy): Eukaryota > Metazoa > Mollusca > Gastropoda > Planorbidae > Biomphalaria > Biomphalaria glabrata. The sequence continues at coordinate 17,267,181 of NC_074713.1, read as the reverse complement.
AATAGAATACTGATTCAAATGTTGTTTTTAAAAAGAATTTTAATGGCTGCCTGATCGTGCGGTTTGCGCGCTGGACTGTCGTTCGGATTTATCGACGGTCGAGGGTTCAAACCCTGCCCGCTCCCATCCTCCGTCGTCAACTCTGAAGGAACATCCGAAACATGTAAAACATTTTACAAACAATACGAACTTCGTTTCAATTGTAAGTTTAAAAAACAACAACTTTTATACCGCGCTGTTTTCACACATCCTCATTAGGCTATACACTTGACAACAATCTAAATTACAATAAATAGAGGCCAGACATAGATCTAGATTTAGATTTAATTGTTTTAAATCAGTGGTTCCCAAACTTTTTTGTCTCGTAGACCCCCTAACATGTTTTCCGGTTCTCGGTAGACCCCCTGCTTAACTATTATTTTAATTTTGTAAATGTAACAACTCAATTTTTTTAAAACTGTTTTTAAACTGTATTTATGTGAATAAAAGTAAAACAAATTATCATGAAGCACATACATGTTAATTGGTATATATACAAATTAAAACGAAGCAAAATAAAATTTAATAAGTTTTACATGAAAGTATGAAGCAAAAAAAGAAGAGTACAAAGCACATCAGTGGGAAGGATGGGCCTGATGCTTTGATACTAACATATCAATGTTGGGCTTCCATTTCGTTAGGCTTAATCTTCAATCTCCTCTGTTAGTGATGTCCAGTGTGTTTCTTGTATTTATTAGAAGATTGGTAACAGTGCTGAACCCTCTTTTTACAAGATAGGAAGATGAAAAAGCAATTAGAAACTTTCTGATGATATTCCATAATATGGGATACGTATCAGGTATATCTTTTGGAAGCCAGTTTCAGTTCTTCATTAGTACTTATTCCTAGAAGTTCTTCTTGCAATGCTACATCATCCTCTTCTATAATATCAACATATGGATCGATAATCCACTGAGGTATTACCATATTCAGAATATCCTCAAATCTAATTTTAAAATCAGAATATAGGGAATTCAAATGCACATAAATGAAAATGTCCTCCTCCTGAAATTTTGTGTGTTCTAAATTTGGAAATTGGGAAAATTCGCCACAACCAATGTTTTGCTTCATTAATTTTATTCTTGCAAGATTATGGACTTTGTTTTGATCAAATTCAGGTTATCCCGTTGTAGCTGCAAGTTAACTTCATTAAATTTCTGAAATAAGTCTGTCAAATAGGCAATGTCCGATTTCAGCTTAATTAAATTTTGTTTTAAAATTGAATCTTTATCATGCAAGAACTCTGAAACAGTGTCAAAAAGAGAAAAAAATCTAGTCAAACATAAGCCTTTCGACAACCATCGAACTTCAGTGTGAAGGAGCAGTTGGTGAAAGTTCTCGTCATTTTCTTCACACAATTGAGCAAATAATCGAGTATTCAAAGCGTTGGCTCGGATTCGATTAACAGCAGTAATGACAAACTGAAGAGATTCATGCAATCTTTATCTGACAGTGTGATTTTTAGCAACTAAATGTTGTCTATGGATAACGCAGTGTATTGCTAACACGCCGGGTACATTTTCTTTTCAAAGGCTCACAAATCCTCGGTAGCGTCCAACCATTGCAGGTGCTCCATCTGTTGCAACTGATATTATATTTCCTAAAGGGATCTCTTTTTCTTTAAAGTAGTCCTTCAAAACTTTCAGTATTGATTCGCCTTTGTGTCAATGGCCAAAGTTTTTGCAAATAGAAGTTCTTCGTGGATTTCTTGATCCATAATAAAACGAAAATATGCCAACAATAATGCTTCATTACTAGGCAAGGTTGACTCGTCCAGCTGTATAGAGAAGCATGTAGTTTGCAAATATTTACACAAGAAGTTTTCAGTGTCATATCTCATTTCATCTATTCGTCTTTGAACTGTGTTGTTACTTAAAGGAATTCTTTTAATGATATCAGAAGCAGGCTTGTGTAAAACAGTTTGTAAGACTTCTGCAACGGCAGGCAAAATCAATTTTTCACCTACAGTGTGAGGTTTTCCGGATTTTGCTATCAGTAAAGAAATATTGTTAGATGCTCGTAAACCATCATCTTCTCTTTGTGATGTCGAAGTGAACATTTTGTCCACTGTAGGTCTATTCTGAGATCTATCTTTAAGTGTTTGAAAATACTTCAAGTCTTTGTCGATTTTATCTGGGTGGCATCGTTTCAGATGATTCTCTAGTTTAGATGGTTTAATGGCGTCATTACACAAAATTTTGTTACATAAAAGGCACATAGGTAATAGCTTGCTGGATGAGGAAGGAATGAAGCCAAATTTCAAATATTCAATACTATACTGTCTACATTTCTTTCTAGATTCGGCCAAGACACCGATAGCAAAGACAAACAGACACAAACACTCTTTTGTTCCCCTAGCAATCAAATCATTAAATAAGAACAATCTGGTATAAACTTTGTCACATGTAAATTATGAGTGAGTCTGGTGTGAATGTACACTTTGGTTTCTTATAGTTATAATGTTTTTTGTTTGGTGTAATGCACAAATTGTAGGACAAATTTCCTTACGGATAATAAAGATTTTATTATTATTATTTTAAATATCAGTTACCTGTAGACATAATTAGGATATTTTAAAAAGTTATTAAAATAAAAACTTTCGATTCGCACAAGAGGATTTCACCAGGATTGAAAGTTAAAGAATTAGCTAAGGTAGGCGTACAAATAAAGTATCATGTGTGTTGAAAATAAAAGAAAATAAAAGTGAGGTTCGCAGTTGTCAGGAAATAACTACCACATCCATGAGAACAGATGTATAGCATCGTATTATTCATTCTAAGAAATCAATGCACATAAAATAAAACTAATAACATCATAAAAATATTTCTTTTATTATAGTGAAAAATAGTCCTAATAGGATAATCATCAATGTTTTACCATGCTAACGTCTGCATTATTTTAAGTTTCAACATCACTGCCATCTATGGCAATCTGAACATAGAAAAATAAAATATACTTTATAAGATAGTAACTTTCAATGCTGTATTAAGATCATGGCCAACAAACAAAGCGCACACTTGGACAATTAGTCAAGAAAAAAAAACATTGATAGGTAAGCTATACGGATTTTAAGCAAAAAACAACCACCTCTGTTTCATGATTGTAATCTATGACCATCGCAAAAAAGATATAAGACACAGATAACAAAAATAAAAATAGACACAAAAAAACTCATTCAAAAAAATGAACCTTTAAGTTGTAAATTTTACATGTAATGGTAAAGAGAAACTGTTGTACGAATGTATAGTTTGTGCAATATCCTACAAATTGTTTGCTCTTATAATGTATTGTAATGTGTAAGGCACAATTGTAAAACAAATTCCCTCACGGATAATACAGATTATTATAATATATTATTACTATTAACATTTTTTTAAATAGAATCTTGAAGTCTTGAATAGGTTTACTCTACAGAGCTTAATAACCTTCAAATACCACATTTAGTTGCATTCCACTCTCCAGTTGAACTAAATAATCACTATCTCTACCATCAGACTCAAACAACTGGTAATCACTTACCACAATCCTTATTCTACAATAAAAACATACGTATTAAGTCTTATTGACATTTTATTTATTCAAATCTAATTATATCCACTCTGTCGTTCTCTTAGGTCAGAGTTAGTAAATGTTAAAAAAATAAAAAAAATTAGCAGTGCATTCGTCAACGAAACAATTAAAAATCGGCGATTGCAGGCATAGCCCGGTGACTATAATTGTGTAATGATTTTAAATGGAATCCATTAGCGTAGACCCCCAAAAGCATCTCATAGACCCCCAATTTCTTTTTTAACTTCCGTGGACCCCCTGGAGGTTGTCGTAGACCCCTGGGGGTCCATATAGACCACTTTGGGAATCACTGTTTTAAACAATTAGAACAAAATTTACATGTATAATCCATTAAGGAAATAGTTTATTTTTATCTTCTAATAGATTAGGGGTGCAGATTTATTTATTATGTAAGCAGTAGCATCACATCAACAAGTGAATCTAATGCGAACAGCATAAGTGCACTATAACAATAACTAACTATCAGGGCCGCCGCGAGGGTTGTGGCTGGCTGCGTGCGAAATAAAAATAATTTGGGAATTTGTTGCATCCATATTGCAGTGGTGGATTCACCTGTAGGCAACACAAGCAATGAATTTGTTGCATCCATATTGCAGTGGTGGATTCACCTGTAGGCAACACAAGCAATGAATTTGTTGCATCCATATTGCAGTGGTGGATTCATCTGTAGGCAACACAAGCAATGAATGAGGGTCCAATTTTGCAAAATTTCACCTGGATGTCGGAGAAATAACTTGTACAAACTTTTGGCCAGACAGACACACACATTGACAGACAGACAGAGTGAGTTGACATAAGCTTAATTAAAATGAAATTGATTAAGCCTAATGACGTATCCATTTTATATTGTATCTTGCTTAGGTAAATATGAGTACACACACAGAAAAGGGCTTCTCAATCCTGTCTAAAACCTAGGAATGTAAGTAACCTATATACCGTCTAATTAAGTCTGCTAGGTAGATCAATATAAAGAAACATTGTCTGGGGATCGCTTAAATTATTATATCCCATTTAATGAAGAAAAGCAACACTTTAAAAAAAAAAAGGAAACTAACAAATGTTTTTAAATCTTATAGTTAAGGAACACAGCTTAAAAAAAAATAGCATTATAAAACAACAACAAAAATTCTTATGTTCTAAGATGTGCAGTCAATCGTTAACCCTCTGAGGCTCTTACTATTCTGCATTGTCTCCCTTGGCTATGCTTGAGAGATTTTTTGATCAAGTAACAGCAAAGCCAGAGCGTAGACACCACGTACTCGGGTTCTTGGACAATAAATATTTTAACTGAACAAAAATTATAGCCGCTAAAAGATCGTGCAGTTCACGTTAGTTAAAAACTGTAATCATAATGATCAGTGAGACGAGCCGTAGGCATTAGAGTATGGCGTCCTTAGTTGCAGGAAAACATCGAATGTATTAGTTGACATCATCAATTAGATTTTAGAGGAATGTGGATATTTGTATAGCGTCCACTCAATTTTAAATAGATTTTCACTAATATATTTAGTAATTTGAGTTCTCTGTGCGCCGAGTAAAATTTGATTATGTTATGTTGAAACTAGATATAAAATTCAACACCGAACAAAAAGAACGACAATTGTTAAATTTTGATGGATCTCAATGTTTAAAACTGGTTACATTACTTCAAGTAAAACTTGTTACACTCAGGACTAATAAAATGTGTTTTTCATCGAGTTGCAGACATTTGTTGTGCTAATACTAATAGTTACTCGAAACAAAATGGCTACTCAGGACCATGTGTTGTTAACACAATTCGAGGATGAAGACTTTAATTCACATCTTAAAGGTAGTAATAGTCGTGCCAGCTATAGTCATGGCAGCAATTCAGTTTATGATTTTCAAACGGCAAAGTGGCAATCTGCATCTTTACATCTTCACCGTAAAACGTCGGATGACATTGACAACAATCTCGGAGAGTTCGGCATTTCCAGTGCGTTGGACAGCAATTGCATCCTCGATGTGAGCAATAGCGAGCAGACGTCAGATTCGGGTGATCTCGATCTGGACAATTACGTGGAGCTAAATGACTCCGATTACGACACTGATCTGGAGATGGACGACGATAGTAAGTTTTTTTTTAATTCCCTAGTATCAACATTTGACTTATATATTACAGACGTTACTTAAAAAAAAAAGATAATTACGTCCTACGCATTGCGTGATTTCTCCTGGCCGATTGTTGTAAGAAAATGTGTTCACTGGAGATTCTTATATTTAGAGGCCTATCCATAAGTAGCCAGCTTTTTTGGTGTCTCCGTTGTACAAAGTAAGGACCAGCCATTGGAGTGGGCACTTTTTGGTGTCTCTGTTGTACAAAGTAAGGACCAGCCATTGGAGTGGGCACTTTTTAGCACGGTAGAATCAAATTCAAGACTCTTTGGCTAGTATTACTTATCAACAGAGATCTTTTAATCATTGTTAATTTTGTCTATTTATTTAAAAAAAAACAACTCGCCAATCTTCCTCTCTTTATTTTCTTGTGTTATTCTTTAGGTTCCATTATATCGGACGCTGTTCTTTCAGAATTGAAGGTTATTATATACTCTAGCCCAAATATAGGCCTACCTCAGGACGGCAGGTGAAGGCGGCGAGCAGGATTCGAACTGGGACCATCGAGACGATAGTCCAGAGGGAATACCGCATCAAGTAGCCATATTGAAATTTAACATTGAATATTTATTTGTACTCGTATTGGGAATAAAAAGAAAGGCCTGTTGTGTCTGTGTTTCTGAAATGTTTGTTAAGTGACACCTGTTTGCTCTTACAAGCTTACAATGACTTACATCATATGTATGTGTGTGTGTGTGTGTGCAGTAATTGTGTAAATGTATATTGAGATTATACTAGTAGATCTACGATCATGTTCAAATGATTTAGGTTTGTACCCAGAGTCGAGGAGCAATGGGAAGGGGGGGGGGGGTTGAAAGGGGTAGGTTATTCAATTTTCACAGAGCACATTATAGCCCCGATTGCTAAATTGATTGTCAGAAATATGCAATCATTAGTTAAAGTCAGTATTGATTTGTCGCCTACAAAAGCCTTTGTGAAATACTTTTTGGCACTAAAAAAAAACGAAAAAGAGAGGGGTAAGCGTCCTTTAAAAACACGCTAGTCATGCTTGATTGAGTCGAAGTATTTTTCCCCCTCTAATTAATTATCCTTTGATATAGTACACTAGCAACATTAACGAAAAAGGGAGCTTTATTCACAACATGTGTCTATAGTAAATATTATGTCACATTTGTCGGTTAGTTCACTTTGGAATGAAATACTGCTATTTGTTTCTAATCTAGGGATAGTAGTGAATGGGACACTTTATGCTACATTGGTTTTCGAAATAGTTAAGCCTTAGATAAATGAATAGCATCTCTTTTAATTAAAATATAGAATAGTTATAAAAAAAAAACAATGGACAACTAAATCAAAGATACCGATACTAAGGGCGTATCTTGTTGATGTAAATGACAGTCATTAGCGTCCCTTTAAATGTCTCACATCTCTAGTGTTATAGGTAAGTGCTGTGAAGGATCGATGTCACTAATTGATCTTTTTAAAAAAATAAGTTTTTGAACGATATATTTAGACAGGTATTTGTGTTAAATGCAGTAGCTAAAAATAGCTAATAAAGGTTAGTTATTTGATAATAAAAATGTATTTCAGCTACTTATATTTAGCTTATAAGTATTTAATAATGTATCAGTAAATTCACAACGGTACGAAGTAGCCATTACTAACCATATGCGAAACGGATACGTACCACAAACAATTGTGTTACAGTGATTCCACTTGATCAAGTCACTTTTTTGGGGGGCTAAGAATATTGAGTATCCCATATATCCCATCGGATCATTTGAACTTTGATATGAACTATGAGATTATATTCGATTCTTGGCCATATTTCTAGTATTCCCTAATAAAATCCTATATTTCATGACCAAATTTTCGATCATTTTTCCTTCTGTGTATTTGATAACTACTTTAGGGTATTAGTTATAGAAAATGTTTTATATCATGGCAAACAAGAATTTTGTCAAGAATGGTGCCCTCTAATATATATTGGCCTTTCTGAGAAAACTTTAAGCTTGTAGAATAAGAAACTTTTCTTTTATGAGCGTTCAAAAAAAAAGTGGTCTATATTGGAAGCTTCTCCATTACATTTTGATTAAAACTAATACATTCATAAATAGCAGAAATATTACAAGCTTTTGATAAACCTCTTCATCACAGGAGTAAGTTTATTCAAAAACTGTTCAGAAGCAAACTTTTACTCACAGATCCTCAGAATCAGTCATTTCTTTTACATTCCCGGGCTTAATGCTAATATTGAATGAGCGTTCTCTCTGATCAACGCACAGTGAAAAAAAAAAGAGTTGTTTATTCTCATTCATGGAATTCCAAAAGTATGCCTTATGTTTGCTTATCAATAATAACTATTGCGAAATGTCATTTCGTTTGTGAAGTGTGATAATTAACAAATAAAATATTTTTTAAAACAGCTTATATATAGGCGAGAACTGCAAAATCGCTGCCATATATTTAAATACTACAAGAATAAGCTCCTTTTTATATCTAAAACAAAATTAATTAATTACCACTAAGATAAACTAATTGAACCAAATTGACTGACGTACGTGGACTTTACACACGATAGTCTGTAGCATTACTTGGAATACAATCAAATATATACGTGATGACCGAGAGCCTGGAAAAGATGCATTCAAAATCGACCTCCCAGATAAATTTTGACAAAACCAAAGTTATACATGTCCACAAGTACCCCGTCAATATTGGCCATACAGAGCTTGAACAGATAGAACAGATCATCTATTTAGACAGCGTTATCACAAGCGATGGAGATGCATATCATGATCTTGCATGTCGGATAGGTAAAGCAGGAACCGTCTTCCAAAAACTACGGCCTATCTTGGCAAACAATTAATCAGGTTCAAAAGAGACTAAAACAGCGATGGCTGAGAAGGATCCTAGGAATTACATACCGCTATTATGTAACCAAGAGACGTTCTTTCTCGTACGGACGTGTAGTTGTCTGGTAAAAGGAATTAAGAGAAATGGTGACCGAACGTCGTATGAGATTCGCGGAACATATTCTTAGTGCAGACGAAATTTTTTAAATTGTTTAACATCCACACTTTATTCTTTTTGAGTGGTGACCAGTGGGAAAAAAAAAACAATATTAGAAATATTTTATCACTTGTTTTTGTTTAGCGCAATTTTCATGTTTTTAGCTTTCTTACTGTACTACGATTCTATCACTTGTCGGGACCAGTTGAGAAAAAAAAAAGGGGGGGGGGTGAAAGGGGATCTGTGTAACCGTGATCGCTTTTTAAGTTGTGTGACTTGAATTCAAACTCGAGAGCTCAAGCCTTCTCAAGGGGACTTATTCAACATATACCACCCCATCTGTCAAGCATCATTTCTTTCCTTTGTTCGATGTTAAACAATATAATTAATTAGTTAATTAGTTAATCAACTAATTGTTGTTGTTTTTTTTTAATTGATTCTTGTTTTGTTAGGTTTTGTTAGAATTAATTGTGCAAAAATTCCACTTGATCTGAGATTGGGTGTGGTAGAAATAGCGTGTACAAACTTTTGACCAGATAGACAAAGTGAGCTGATATAAGCTTTGTAAAAATTGCCTCTCTTGTTTCCACACAGCTTGAAAAGCATAAACATTTCAGATTATTGAATTTAATTTTAAATATTCCATCGCATAGCATCACACACAACAGCGCCTTATTATCAATAAGGATAAAAAAAATCATTATTAAATTATATGCCGTGTTTCTAAACTTGCCATTTTCAGCGGTCCCCGTAGGAAAAAGCGCGATTGTTCTTGTGCTGTCTGCTGTCCTTCCACCTGTCTCGGTTGAATCTCTCTCAAAAACTACAATTGCTATTGAAAATCCGATTTAACAATCGGCTTATCGTGTTCGACAAAGTTGCAAAAGCAACTTTTGGTTCCTCGAATTTTAAAAATTAAATATGTAAGCTTTGTCTCACAAATAGGCTACACCATTTTTATAAGAAAATCAGTAGTCTTATATAGTTATGCAGCTGCATACGATAACAGCCAACAAGTAGCCAGCATAAACGGAAATTCTGTATGATGATCTAATAGAAGGCATTTCCTGGTGCCATTATAGTCCACACATACAAATCTTTTTTTTTTTTTTTTTTTTTGGGGGGGGGGGGGTTGTAGAACTATATTTCTTTGTACCATTACTGTCTACACTCTACACGTACAAATGTATTGTTTCTTCTATGGGAGCGTAGTAAACTGTTACCATTTCTTGTATTTAGGTATACCAAATGTTCGAGTACGTCACGGAGCAAGTAAATGCTGGATTTGATTGGATTGGTTTGATAAATGCTGATCTGTATAATATTTCATATGTTACATAGAAACATTATTTCCAGTTGTTATTCTTATATACATGTATTGATGTATACATATAATCCAGACTTTGTTTAGTTTTAATGCTACATTTTTCATTTAAGTGTCTTGTCCAAAGTAAGCTTTATTTAAATGAGTTTGTGGTATCGATTTGGCATTCCTTTTCTCTCTTTGTAGCATTGTTGGTCTCGATGCAATGAGAGCCGTCAAGAACGATCTTAATAATCGAATATACCCCCCACTTACGTTCGCCTTTTGTCTTTCTCGTGTTGAGATGATAAACAAAGTTGGAATAATCGATTTAGTCTTCTGTTGTTGTTTTTCCCCGTTTTTGTTTTTAAACATGTGTCTAGCCTGCATTTCTTTTATCTATATTTTACAAGTGAATATTTCAGCATGTGCGGCTAGGGTAATAAATGGGCTTCGTTATGCCTTAGATAGGAGCTAGACTCTGTGAACTCACGGTGTTCCTAGTAAGGTTCTGTTGTCCCATGTCTTTCCGTGCTTGACAATTTTGATAAAAAACAAAGTTTAATACGTGTGTCAAATAAAAAAAAAAAGAAATGTGTGCATGAGCATTTATGTGTGCGTGCGTGGTGTGTGTGTGTGTGTGTGTGTGTGTAGGTAAGGGATAGTACAAATGACGAGACAAAAGAGTGTTATGATGAGTTAAGTGAAACAAAAAAAGGTTTTCGGTCAAAAAGCACCCTAGTGCCTATGAAATAGTTCAATATAAAACTGAAAAACCGAAGAATAGTTAGAGAGTGTATGTAAGACAATTTCTTGAGAGGTGAGGGAGATAAGTGATAAAAGTATATTTGGGGGAGGGGCATCGTAAAGCTGGCCGTTCTCATTCAACGTAACCGATGCTAGAATTCACGGGCCAAAAGTATGTAAGGGAAAGTGTTACATGCAGGCCGTTCTATTGGAAGTGCCAAAATATACAGCCTGTGAGCAAATCTACAGGCAAAGCTAGTCTAAAGTCTATGATTTAGCTTTAATTAAATACAAATAAGTGTTCTTATTTACTGAATTGGATTGAAATAACGTTTAACATTATTAAATCGTCAAAATCTTATTTTACAGTACTCAACAATTTTACTTCACAGTTACATCTTTAATATTCTCATTTCAGAATACGTGTACCCCGAAAAATATGACCACGACATCACAGGGCATCGGCGGTACATTCAGGCATGCCAGGAGTTTGGCGTCCAGCCTATTCGCTATTTTCTAGAACACATGCAAGACGACAGTCTTTCACTCAAGTATCAAGGATTGGGCCCTGATGCAATGAAAGCACTTGCTGCCCCTTTAGAGGTTAGTTGAGAAGCATTTGAATGCAAGGAATTATAGCCAATTGAGGGTTTTGAATGTTTAGCAATACAATATAAGAATAGATTTTGGTTTATAAAAAAAAAGCAATAATGACGCAATAAATACACATAGTTGTGTCGTTAGAGGATTGCGGACCGCGCCGGTTAACATCCATCCGGGGGGGGGGGGTCGGAAGGGAGGGGACACGACCGAAACGTTAAAAGTTTTTTGAAGCAAAGCAAGTAACATTCTTTTTTTTTTCTAAGCGGAGTGTTTTACAAGAACTGTTGTCTTCAGTTTTTTTCTTTTGTAATATATGTTAGGCTTAATCAGTTCTTGTAAGGGTATTAACTAGAAATCCGAAGAAGGTATACCAAACTTTGAAAAACGGAATGTATAAAAAGCTGGACTCGGCAACAAAAAAAAATGAATTATAGCTATGTGTCCCAACGTTTTCTTGAAGAGGTAGACCGGTGTTATATTTCCATCTCACCTTATCTGACATTATAGCTATGTGTCCCAACGTTTTCTTGAAGAGGTAGACCGGTCTTATATTTCCATCTCACCTCATCTGACATTATAGCTATGTGTCCCAACGTTTTCTTGAAGAGGTAGACCGGTCTTATATTTCCATCTCACCTTATCTGACATTATAGCTATGTGTCCCAACGTTTTCTTGAAGAGGTAGACCGGTGTTATATTTCCATCTCACCTTATCTGACATTATAGCTATGTGTCACAAGGTTTTCTTGAAGAGGTAGACCGGTGTTATATTTCCATCTCACCTTATCTGACATTATAGCTATGTGTCCCAACTTTTTCTTGAAGAGGTAGACCGGTGTTATATTTCCATCTCACCTTATCTGACATTATAGCTATGTGTCACAAGGTTTTCTTGAAGAGGTAGACCGGTCTTATATTTCCATCTCACCTTATCTGACATTATAGCTATGTGTCCCAACGTTTTCTTGAAGAGGTAGACCGGTCTTATATTTCCATCTCACCTTATCTGACATTATAGCTATGTGTCCCAACGTTTTCTTGAAGAGGTAGACCGGTGTTATATTTCCATCTCACCTTATCTGACATTATAGCTATGTGTCCCAACGTTTTCTTGAAGAGGTAGACCGGTGTTATATTTCCATCTCACCTTATCTGACATTATAGCTATGTGTCCCAACGTTTTCTTGAAGAGGTAGACCGGTGTTATATTTCCATCTCACCTCATCTGACATTATAGCTATGTGTCACAAGGTTTTCTTGAAGAGGTAGACCGGTGTTATATTTCCATCTCACCTCATCTGACATTATAGCTATTTGTCACAAGGTTTTTTTGAAGAGGTAGACCGGTGTTATATTTCCATCTCACCTCATCTGACATTATAGCTATGTGTCACAAGGTTTTCTTGAAGAGGTAGACCGGTCTTATATTTCCATCTCACCTTATCTGACATTATAGCTAAGTGTCCCAACGTTTTCTTGAAGAGGTAGACCGGTGTTATATTTCCATCTCACCTTATCTGACATTATAGCTATGTGTCACAAGGTTTTCTTGAAGAGGTAGACCGGTGTTATATCTCCTTCTCACTTCATCTGACATTATAGCTATGTGTCACAAGGTTTTCTTGAAGAGGTAGACCGGTGTTATATCTCCTTCTCACCTCATCTGACATTATAGCTATGTGTCACAAGGTTTTCTTGAAGAGGTAGACCGGTGTTATATCTCCTTCTCACCTCATCTGACATTATAGCTATGTGTCACAAGGTTTTCTTGAAGAGGTAGACCGGTGTTGTATCTCCTTCTCACTTCATCTGACATGAGATTCGGAGGTGTCGTTATTATAAATCAAACACTACTAAGAACTGTCGTTCGGATCTATCGATGGTCAAGGGTTCAAATCCTGCCCGCTCCCATCACCCGTCGTCCTGCGGGAGGTTTGGACTAGGAAGTAAACTATCTTCAACTCTGAAGGAACATCCGAAACATGTAAAACATTTTACAAACATTTTACAAAGAAGCTATAAAATGACACAGTGTAGATATAATTTTATTGAGTTTAATTATATTATATATATGTATGTGTGTATGTATATATATATATATATATATATATATATGTGTGTGTGTGTCTATGGCCTATACAATCATATAATCAAGGAAGAGAATCTCCTTGAGGTTGTAGAAATTCTAATGAACCAGAATTAAAATATTAAAATGTTCTTAGTATTTTTTTTTCAATTAAAAGGAAAAAAAGTTGATGAAATAAGCTCTAGTATTTTCAATAGTTTGAAATAGGATGAGCTTGACTTTTTTTATGTGCCAAGCACAGGGATATGATAATGCAGTTACAATTTCTGGAATCCTTGGATTACATGTAACTTTAAAAGAAAAGCTATTTTTGTATCAATACACTAAATCAATGTGGTGATCTCTATTATAGTCCTTTGCGATCATTCTGCAAAATATAGACTCATGAGGTGAAGCACAAGCACCTTTGCCCGCAATCTGTGATTGTACTTTTTACTGACAGGGATACTGGAGAAAGTATTTCTAGAAAATTAGGAAACATGGGAGTTCCCGCAGACTTAAATTTCTATCATTGACAAAATGATGATGATGCACTTTACGAAAGCATGACACCTAAGCTCTAATGTTATTGGAAAGGCTCACATCATATCAAATCATGATATTTCAGTGCAAAAAAAACAACAACAGGTTTTTAGACTAAATCTGGTTCTAGTTGTTATGGTCCATTTGAATATTTACTATTAATAGTCTTCCCTTAAGTGGAGGGTGAGGCGCGGTGGGTGAGCGCTTGGCTTCCGAACCGAGGTCCCGGTTTCGAATCCTGGTGAAGACTGGGATTTTGATTTCGGGATCTTTGGGCGCCTCTGAGTCAACCCAGCTATTATGGGCACCTGACATGACATGACACCCTCGTTAACCGTGAGCCACAGAAACAGATTACCTTTACATCATCTGCCTGTCACAGTCTTAGTTGACATTGCATGATCTAAAGTTCACGTCATGTTAAGAGTTTAAAAGACACGTGGAATTCCTGATGTAGAAAACAGGAAGTAGAATGAATAAAGTTGACTTGGAGTTCAGTCAAGTCAAGTTAGTAAGGTTTTGCTCCCGGTCCAGGAAGGTTGGACGTTGCTTCCTGGACTGGTGTATATACATGTATATAGCATGAAAGTCGATGGACTAATGATTGTTGATTAATTATATTTGAGAGTTGATTCCACTATGTGCTTATTGAATATTAAAGTATTATTCGTATTTCAATGGATATCTATAGTTGGAGCTCCAGTGTCACTAGTAGTAATTGTTCTTATTGTTACCCGCTGAGATGTGGACGTGATTTGTAACTAACATATATTGGATACATTTGATACCGCTGTTATGCGGATAGGATTGTTTATTACTTCTTGACTTGTAGCACTAACAAGGAGTGCAGTATTATTATTATTGTGTTGTAAATAAACTTCATGTTTGTCTGCTGAAACGGACTTAGGTCAGTTTATAGTATTTGTCTTGTCACGTGTCAAGAGTACTTCAGGAAGCAAGAACCCAGCATTACACGACATTCGCATTCTGCAACCTTACACCATTCATTTACACTGCCCTAAAGATCACGAGATCTGAAAGGTTAACTTTTATCTTTACTTTTTTTTTTACTTAAGTGGAGGGAGCATAAAGAAAGGAAGTCCTAGGAAAAGTTTTCTTGACAAGGTAAAACAATGGCACGGTCTCTCCCTTGATATTCTGCTAAAGATAGGTACTGACCTGGAAAAGTGGAAAGATTTGGTTGCGCGAACCGTGAGGGCATCCTACGGTGCAAATCTAGAGACAGAGGGGTTGTTAAAAAGTTAAAATAAAGTTTCAATAAATCGATCGTCGATCATTCAATGTGATTATGTAATTCATACTTGTACTCTGGTTTAACAACAAGAAAAACAATGTATAAGACATTTATTGAAAGCATCTTTAACAGGGTGAACTAATGATGTCGGACTGGGAGTTGACACGAGTTGAGATAACCCCACTGGTTTACATTAACGAAACATGACAACGCCACTGTATACAGACACAGACATGTGTGTGAGAGAGAGAGAGAGAGGGAGAGAGAGGGTGTCAGATAGAGAGAGAGGTGTTGATTTTCAGCACTGAGTTGTTTTTATTTTTTTTTTTCAGATTAACACTACAATAGAATTTCTGGACCTAGAAGGTAACTGGATTATGGGAGAAGGAGCTTGCTATTTATGTCGTGTTCTGAAAGAGAATGTCTTTGTCTCTCATCTGGTCAGTACATTACATTCATTTGACTTTATAGCAGAGGCGTAGCTAGGGTATATGATGCCCGGTGCGGTAGCTCCTCGTGATGCCCTAAAAAATCGAAATAAAACTGCAAAAAGACTTTTTTTTTTGCTTAATAACATGTATTCATTGTTATAGTATTGCTAGTACGCAAAAAACAACTAGACAAAAGATATTACAAATAAATCTTGCGTGCATCCTTCCTAACTAAAGTATCAGTATTCGAACATAAGCTGAAAAGTCTTCAGGCCAATCTTCAATGTCGTAAGGAATACAGTAGATTATCCTGTTTTTTTTTACTGAAAAGGTCAAGAGAATAGGCACTTAATACAAACTGGGGTAAAGTTTGATGCCACTCACAGCTTGATGCCCCGTGCGGCCCGCACCACCCGCACGTGGCGAGCTACGCCTCTGCTTTATAGGAATAGAAATTAGTAGCTATAATAACTTCAAAACATTTTTATTCATATCTCTCTATCTTCTGACAGCCTAGCTGTTTAGTTTAGAGTGAAACCCTAACAAACTTTATTGAAGCGTTCGTGTTCTTCTACTGCCCGTTACTGGACAATCTACCTTATATGAATATGTGTCGTTAGCTTTGGGTATTGAAACTTTGGGTCCATGTCAGTTTTTGTTTCACTTCTCACTTAGCCAATATCGTTAATAGTGTGACATAGCAAAAAGCACCCGGTATAGTGTCGATAGAAGTTTAAAACATTCGAGAATTAGTTAAAGTTAATTTAATCAGTCCCAACCTAAGAAATAAAAGGTTTTGAATTTTGTGATTTTTTTTTTAGTAAAATGGCTAACGAGTAGGCCAATATAAAAATCGGTTTACAAATATTAAAAAAAAATGTTTTGCATGTAGGCCTACTTATAAAAAAAAAACCACTTATATTTAGAACATAATTTGAAATTCGGTCTATTGAGAGAAACGATATCATATAACATATTGTTTTATTCTATTTAGAGTTTCAAAAAGGTTAACACAAAACATTAGATGTTCAGTTCATAGCTTATACAGCCTTACATTTTGCTTTCTGTTACACGTTCATTAATCAAATCAAACGTTTACTACGAGAGTAAATAATAGTTTTATGTGCGTTGGTTTCTAATTATAAATTCTAGTTAATTCTTTTTTTTTAAACAGAATTTATCAGACAATCGGCTTGGATATAATGGAGCGGCAGCAGTTTGTCAACTGTTAATGGTTAATAAAACAATCGAAAAACTCAATTTATCAGGTAAACTCCCGCCTAAATCATTAGTACAGAAAGAAATATTTGTTGCATATGTTACAAAGATTTACTAGATGAACCAAAAAGGCTCCGGCTTATCTCAATATTTGTTATTATTATGCTGTGTAAAAGGATGCATTGAAATATAATCTCATGCCTTCAATGTATCACATTCAAGATTAAACTGCTTGGGATGAATGATTTTATGCGGTAGGCCTAAATACTTATCATTTCTTAAGTGACAAAAAAAAGAGATTAAATCAGGGTAATTAAAAAAATAAGTAGGCACATGATCAAATAATCCATCCATTTATTTGTCGAAATTTTTGTCTCATGTGTAGCGTATATTATAGCATGAAGACCAAAATTGTTTTCGTTTACTTTTTACTATTCCTCTTTTCAGCTAGTTAATTCTTCATGGGATCAGGAATCAACAAAAAAGTTTGAACCTGTAATCTGTACATGGATCTCGAAAACTACTCTAGAAATTTAACAGCTTATGTAGGCCTATATCTGTAGGGGAAAAAAACAGGGAAAACTCTGGCTTGACCGTTATAATTTTTAAAAATATAATCTTCTTAAAATTAACATTGGTCTTTAGATCTAGAGGATCTATATATATATCTTAAAACAGAAGTCAGTGCAAATTCCCGGTTATACTAAATGACTAAAGAGTTAAATAAACCATTAAACAAATAAACGTTCTAGAAAATTCTATCTAGACTAGTATCTTGTTATGTATCTATATCACCTAACTAGATTAACTCTTCTATACCATAGCTCTTACTAGATCCAGTATATTCTAGTCTATAGACTATTGTCTTTTAATGTTACCATGTCTGGATCTGTATCACCAAACTAGAATTGTAAATACTCTTGAGTAGATTTATACATGTGTAACCATAGGAAGGATTGGGGCGGAGTAAAACATTTTTTTTTTTTAAATCTGTCATTCGTTAGTTATGAAGATCAAAGCGATCGCTCTTTTAAACAATCACCAGCTTTATAAAAGAGGAACTGTCTTTTGAGCAAACTTTCTTTTATGTTACTTTTTTTTTAATAGGAAATAATATTGGTGATCAGGCTGGAGAGTTGTTTCATTCTGTGCTGACGGTAAGTACTGGCCTATTTGATTACCAATATGAGAGTAAGAGTTTTAAAAAAAGACGAAACTTGAACTTTCTCACCCATATCCTATTTAGCGTTTTTATACAATTTCTGTTGATACTTGTTTTTGTTTATAAACATCTTGTACTACGCCCACCCTATTCTGTGGACAATGGCTTTGTTTGCATCAGATGTGGCAAAATATGCAAGTACCAACAGGGTCTACGTTGTCACGTGCACTCATGCACATCCTTAATCTTCAGAATCAAAGTCAATGCCTACTTAAGACTGAGGTTGCTATATTGATTCTTATGGAAATTTGTTGTGATTCTTACATAAAAAAAACAACATTCACATAAATTGAACAGAGACATTTAAAGAGTTTATTGAGTGACTACACACAAACATCTTGATCCTTTTCACCTTTCCTAGTCAACGAATAGCGCTAATGCAGCCTGACCGAGTCAAGAATGAACAAGGTTTTTGTACCGTTCGGTTCTAGTCTTCACTGAAAGAAGTCCAATTCCCGACGTCTTGATGTAATTATGATGGAGCGGGTGGCTGTTGTCTTTCAAAATTTTTTCCGCTTTGGCTTAGATATTTTAATTTTAAAAAATTCGTTAAATTAAATACGGTAGTGTTGTACATGTGGTTTTTTTTATGCTCTTTTTATAAGGTTGTTTAAGCGGGGCATCAGTTTTCAATTTATGATAAAACTTTGCCTTGCCAACAAATTATTCCATGTTAGCAGATTTTTCTTCTTATGTAGTTTAAAGCTGTTAAGTTTGTATAGGTAAAATAGCCTCTGTACGATTTTCTTAGCCGGAGTTGAAAGGTGGTCTTCCCATGAAAGCTTGTCAATAATGACCACCAGATATTTGTATGAGTTTGCTTGTTGTACCGGTAAATTGTTTATCTACAGTTCATGTCTCAGTTGCTTGTTCCTTCTGAAATCTATTATGAGTTCTTTAGTTTTTGTCACATTCAGTCTTACTATTGTTATTAAATATTATACTCACACTAATCACTTCTGACAATTTTTGTTCTAAATATTCTTTTCTTTTGCGTGTTTAATTAAGTGCCTTTGATATAAAGATAGTCGATCTCCACATAATGAATTCTTATAACATGCCAATCAGTTTGAACATCAGGTCTAGCCATCTTGAACTAAAGTTTTAAATAGTAAAAGTCTGAATATTTTTTTTTCTTTTTCTAAATCATGCATCTTTAATTTTTCAATACAAAATATTTTACGTTCAGAAAAGTAACTCCACGCTGAGAAGTTTAAATCTAAGTCACAACAGGCTGGAAGATGGAGCTGCTCTGTGGCTGAAAAACGCTATGATAGAGAATGAGACACTGGAACATCTGGACATCAGCTGGAATCATTTCCAAAACAAAGGCTGTGTGCTTATAGCACAAGGGCTCAAAGTTAGTATTAACAAAGGGACATAACTTGGTGCTATTTGATACTAATAAATCAAAATGAATCCAATCACATTGACTGTTCTTCCTAATATTTCTATATTGAAATAATGTAATAATTGGAGTTATAAATATCTATCTGGAAGGTTCAGTAATGACGACGTTGTCTTGGAATTCTCATTGATGAAACTATTAAAAAATCAAACAAAGCTTTAGGGTTTATTAAAAGAAATTTCTATAAATCTAATAAGAACATAAAACCAAAATGTTATCCAATCTTGGTTAGGCCAATAATAGAATACAAAGCCACAACTTGGAACCCTCAACCTAAGAAATTATTAAGAAACTGGAACAGACACAAAATAGAGCAGTGAATGTTCATATTTGACTAGAGTAAAATCTCTAAATTTAGAAAGCCTTCAGGATAGAGGACTTAAAAAGTATTCTTAAAAGTAGCAATTATACATAAAATACTGAACCATAATCTTCAAATACAAAAACAAAATTTAATAAAAATACTCAGAAAGACACAAGGATAAAGGCATATTTCTCGTTCCTTATGCTAGGATAAATTTGTACAAATACTCTTTCTTCCCTAGCGCTATTATAGCATGGAATTGGTTGCCTGAGATAGCCAGGAAAACCAGTGACTTGGCAGAATTTAGGTCATTTGTTAATAAGCATGACTAAATATATATATATATATATATATATATAAATTTATTTATTTAAACGAATTCTATTAGAACTCATTGCATTAGAGACCATGAACCCTCGTTAAATCTCTCGTGTTAATAAAAACATTTTTTTGATACTAGCCCATTGTGACGTAATGGAATTTTTTTCCTTTGACGTCATATGAATGAATTTTTTAATTGAAATGTTACAAGAAATCACTCGGTGCACCAATGTCTATGATCCCTCGATATCTGGCTTGTATTGATGAAGACATTTTTTAGTCTAACTAGGCCGTGTGACGTAGTGGATTTTGTTTCGTTTGACGTCATACTGAATTAATTCTTTAATTGAAATGTTAAAAGAAATCACTCGGTGCATCAATGTCTATGATACCTCGATAACTGGCTCGTATTGATGAAGACTTTTTTAGTCTAACTAGCAATGTGACGTAGTAGATTTTTTCCTTTGACGTCATATGGAATGAATTCTTCAAATGAATGCTAAAACAACTCGGTATAGTAATGTTTATTAAACCTCGTTATCTGACTCGTATGTAAAATTGGCATGATAGCTTGATTTAGATCTAATCTAGACTTTTTTTTAACTAGATCTAGATTTTTTTTACAGTATATCTAGATTTTTAAAACTAGATCTGAATTTATATTCTAATTACAATCGTTTTAGAGTCTAGATCTAAAATTTCTAGGTCTATAGTTTAGACTGATATAAACTAGATCAAGATATAGAATTTTAATTTCTAGACTTAAAGTGTAGATTTTGATTTCCAAACGTCTAGATCAATATTGCAATGTTATAATATACTAAGACTAATATACTAATTTTAAATTTAATTTTCGTTCAATCTATTGATAGATTATCTAGGATTTTTTGTGTGCATAAATCTAATCTAAATTACATCTAAATTATTCCAAATTTATGTTATAGATCTAGATCTAGTAGATATACATCTTAAGAGTGCTAAATCAGAAGTTTAGTTTATGTAGATCTTTATCCTTATTCTAGTTCCGTTAAAATGAAAATGCCAATAGCTCTGTTGATAACTGTGCTGAGACATCGAAGTACAAGCACGATATATCTGTTCTTTTTTTTTTCAATTACAAATCAATGCTGAAAGATTATCTAAATCGCTTGTCTGACATATTGTAGGCTACATATTTGGTAGATGCCATGTCGTAATGTGTAATATATCTCTTTATCAATAATAGGCTATTAGTTTGTAACCAGTTTGTTATTAAGTTAAGAGCAATGCCTGGTCTTGCTGTTAGCGTGCTGAATTGATTGTTTGTTTGTTTTACGTGTTTCGGATGTTCCTTCAGAGTTGAAGATAGTTTACTTCCTAGTCGAAACCTCCCGCAGGACGACGGGGGATGGGAGCTGGGAGGATTTGAACCAGACACCATCGATAAATCCGAACGACAGTCCAGCGCGCAAACTGCATGACCAGGCAGGGTTCGTGCCCTGCTCGCCGCCATCCTCTGTCGTCCATCGAGAAGTTAATTATTTTTAACTTAGAAGGAACAACCGAAACATGTAAAACAGAAAAAAAATTATTTTTTTTGAACGGCAAATGAATCTTTGAAATTTTATTAGGCTACTTTTGACCATCAAAATTAAATCACGTCTTGAATATTCCTTGCGATTAGGCAGATCAGACAGTAATCCAACTCCGACGGGGGCCGCCTCTGTAATTTTGTTATTTATTTAGTTGAGTGGGTTTTTTTATTAACTGTAGTCTTATTTATTTAGTTCAGTGGTTTCTTTTATTAACTGTAGTCTTGGTACACGCTGATATACCCGACACATTAGATATAAAACAAAAGATTATCAAAACCAATTTGTATGAAGACGCTGGTTCAAAATGAGTGCACACAATCATGTATCATTTTATCTATATTAATAAAAATAAAAACTAAAATCTATCGACAGACATAGTAGGCCTATTTTTTTATGTCAGAATCAGTATCTCTTAGGAGGATGAAAACTCTGCTGTGTTCCAGCTATACCTACCCACCTACGGTAAAGGCTTCGGGAGTCAACCCTGAGGGGAAAAAAAGGAGCCTTAGGCAGCTTGCAGTGCAATACATGCCAGAGCCTGCCTATCTATCTATCTATCTATCTATCTATCTATCTATCTATCTATCTATCTATCTATCTATCTATCTATCTATCTATCTATCTATCTATCTATATGTGGATGGCTGCCTGATCGTGCGGTTTGCGCGCTGGACTGTCGTTTGGATTCATCGATGGTCCCGGGTTCCCATCCGCAGTCGTCCTGCGGGAGGTTTGGACTTGGAAGTAAACTATCTTCAACTCTGAAGGAACATCCGAAACATGTAAAACATTTTACAAACATTTTTTACTATCTAGGCCTATTTAGGCCTATCTATCTATCTATCTATCTATCTATCCATCTATCTATCTATCTATCTATCTATCTATCTATCTATCTATCTATCGCTATCTATCTATCTATCTATCTATCTATCTATCTATCTATCTATCTATACCTATATCTACATATGACACGAGTCAAAGGCTTCATTGAGGGTGCCACTTAGCCATGGTTTATTGAATGTGCTACGTTGCTAACATTTATCTTGGGTTGCCATGTAGCCAGTACCTATAGAAGTGAAAAAAAAAGCCATCAATGAATATTGTAATGTTTAGCTTTTGTCTCCAAGGAAAATGTTGGCTTAAAAGAGCTTGCTGTCGCCATGAATGGGTTTGGTGCTGAAGGGGGTAAAACTTTGGGAGATGCTCTGAAAGTGAACAGAACTCTACAGAAACTAGACGCTAGCTATTGTCGCTTGCCCACAGAATGTATTGGTTCTATTGCACATGGATTAATGCATAACGATCACCTGAAAATAATCGACGTAAGTTTTAGATCGCACATTTCTGTTTTGACTAAGAGTGTTTGTTTTTTATATTTAAAGCAAGATTCGAAACCTTTAAAACGTTTACTCTTATGACTAAATGCACATGTATATGAAATATCAAATCCCATAACATTCGAACTATATTTCTTCCTCTACAGCTCTCGTACAATTGTTTTAGAGCCGAAGAAACTTTAGAGTTGCTGAAAGGAATAGAGAAAAACGAAGCCTCGCAACTATCTCTTCTTCATCTGGGAGTAAGTTTGAGGTGTTTTCTATACCCTATATATTTATCGGTCTATCTCACAGATCTTGAACTATCTAACCAGGCTTAAAAAAAACAACAACATGATTGCTAATTGTATTCAAATATATTGTTGAAAAACAAAATGAGGTTCATGACGAAAACAAAATGTCGTCGAAATATTTGTTTGCGTTGTCTTTGTTTCAGACATTTCTCCAGAAATGTCTTTTCCTTAACGACACGCAGAATAGCATGGCATCTTGTCGTGAAGAACTCGGATGTTAGCGGTGACATTCCGAAGCTGATAACACTCGATTAGGCAATTTATTTAGCACTACTTTGTTATTTACTAATGTCACAATGAAATATTTGGCAATCGTATTTCATTTTCAATATTGTGTGTGCGTGTATGTGTGCAAGGAACGCACAAAACATACAGACGATAATATCAAGGTGAATGCGGCATTAGTCTAATGCTATAAAATGTACAAACTTAAACATACCTTTTAATGGCAGAATACACAAGTAGAGGCTAAATTCAAAGATCTTCAAGACAAGCTGAGAAAAGAAAGAAGACTTGAGGTCATACATGGAGGCATCCTTGATGATTACAGAATGGAAATAACTGAGATGGATCCAATGGAGATATTTAGAAGAGGTTAGTTGAATAAATGCAAGCTACTTTTTGCTATTTTGAACACATGAACATCAATAATGTGTGGTCGAGTGGCGTAAACCTCTTGACCACATATCAAGGGTGATGAAGTTCGAAACCCGACTGGAGCTGAGTTGTGTTTGATGACTGCCTAAAGGCAGAACCTACTCCCAGATCCTATCCTACCCCACAGGTCCACAAAAGACACTGGGCAATAGCGCAGTGAGCTTGCTACAAGAATGAAAAATGGGCTATACAATAACAATTTTTTTTAAAAATTAGAATATAGGCGCGAGTTTGTTATAGGCCTACACCAGGGGTGGGCAACCTTTTTGTATCGAGGGCCGAATTTATAAAAAAAATTGGATGGCGGTTGGGGGGGGGGGCGCATATATGTAATACATATAATTTATATACAAATAACTAAGGAAATAAAAAAAACACGAAATAATCATATTGCCAAAGAGACACAAAGATACAAGATGTGTGTGTGTGTATGCGCGTGCGTGCATGTACTTAAAACTATAAAAAATACGCTAGCTAACTGTGTATAATGTCTTTTAATTTATATTTATACTGTATTATACATTCACTTATCATTTTTTCACACTCCCAATGGAGAAATTACAACAAGAGTTAGCAATTTCTGAAACAGATTGTAAGAATTTTTAAAAAATTTGCTATTGTCTTTTAACATCACAAAAATTCATTACAAATTTACAGTTGTACTTAATGTAAAATATTTAACTGTTTACACTCGTGGGTAATGTTTCGGAACTGTGGAGCTAGCTTACTAGTTGTTATCCTTGTGACTGTCGAATTATAGTCAGTCACCATTGACCTGTCAGTACACTTATTTAGTTTCCGAAAAAAAAATACTTGTTCACATGTGTATGTGTTCCCAAATAATGTGAAAGTTTAGCAGCAATTTGCTTTTGAAGTATGGAAATACAGTTTCGGGCACCCATAAAACTCCTGCGAAAGAACAAACAAAAAAAAACCAACAACATTGCTTAGTTAATATGAAAAGCATTAAATCTGTCTTCCACTCTTCGTTAGAAATATTATTAACAAATTCACAGTAACTGTCCTTCAAGGAACATACAAATTTGTTCCTTGGGATTTTATATTGATATCATTACCTTACCCATGCTAAGCCAGCGTATACATCGGAATATTTTGTTTCTGAATCTTCAAGTAATTTTCGGAGCTGCCTTTGGTTAAAACCACTAGCTATGATAAGTTTGATCACTATTGTTTATGGCTCTATATTATGTCTATAGTTTGTGCAGCTTGGTACACATTTTTCTGTTTAGAGTTTATGGTTGGAATATTCTTTATTTAAAAAAAAAACCTGCTTTTCTCAGTTAAAGATCGAGATCCATCAGTTGTTACACTTGCCATCTTGTTCCAAGCATACCCAAAACTCAACACAGTTCTTCAAATCATTGAATAAATACTGGCCTGAGATTGTGTCTCAAACTGAGTGTATTCAAGTATAGCCAATAAGAATAATCGTTTTTTTTTTAACTTTTCATAATGAGACAGTTTCAATCATTTATTGGGATATTATTTTTAATATTTATTTGCATTTTTATATGCATATACTGTGGGCACACCTGATTTCTGTAGGTGTCCGCGGGCCACATAAAACAATCCGGCGGGCCGCATGTGGCCCGCAGGTCGTAATTTGCCCATCCCTGGCCTACACAGTTAATCAAATGACTTTTTAAAATGTTTAATGATATGATAGCCTACTATGGCTCGCATAACATTTTGTTTTTGGTTTGGTGTCTTACTGACCTACTTACTGATCTACAATACCATTTATTGATCTAGTCTTAAATATTCATGTGTAATTTTATAGAAAAATTTTGAATGGGGCTATTTAATATTTAGAAATACATAGACCGAAGATAATGGGCAATTTAGATTTTAGTTTGATATCAATTATTTAATTATGCTTTTGAACAGATCCATTTACCAAGTTAAAAGAATGGGTTGCTAAAGCTGGATACCGACTAATAGACTTGCTAAGACACTTTGACAAAGACCAGAGCATGACTATCTCAACAGAGGAATTCAGAAGGGGCATTGCTGTAAGTTGAATAATATTATGTTTGTATCACCCCTTCCCTCCTTTTTTGGAAAAAAAATTTACACTGCACTAATGTGGAATCTATATATAAATTATATGTAGGCCTATTATATATATAAATATAAAAAAAAATAGGTGCCTGTACTCAGTGATGGATTGCATAATTTTTAACTACTAATAAATTAATAATAAACGTTAAAATAGGCCTACAAGAAACGTAATAATTTTTTCCCCACATTCAAAAAGGTGCCGGTACGCCGTACCGGTGCGTACCGTCACAAAAAAAAAAGCACTGTGTATATATATGTGTCGTGAATTTGTTTGTTTGTCGCCCCTAGTGTTTGTTTACATTTGTTAGACTGTACTGACCATATTTCGTGATCTCTACTATGTGTGTAGCTCCAGCTGGAATAACCTGCCCGGTGTGTGGCCAAACATTCCGGGCTCACATAGGTCTCACCAGCCACATGAGGAGGCATAAAACCCCAGTGCAAAGCCCTCAGCCCCCGGGATGACAAAGTGGTCATCATCGAACCACGATGGACGAACTATATATATATAAGTTGTTGTTTGTCATTCAGTGTAATAAAGCTTTAAATGTAACATGGTTTTGTTATTGTTAAAGTACGAAAATTTATTACACTGAATCTATCTAAACATGGATAGATTGCTTAGACCGGAAAGGTTTGATGTAGAACCTACCACACCTCAAGCACCAGAAAAGTGGCTGCAGTTACTATAGAAAATGTAGCTATAGAAAAGAAGCTATTAATAAACTACATTTCGCCATCGGTGTACCAGATGATAAGTGACAAAGAAACGTATGAAGATTCAATTCAGTCACTAAATAACATCTATGTTCAGCCTAAAAATGAAGTATTCGCAAGGCACAAGTTAGCCACGTGTAGACAGGAACAGGGTCAAAGTATTGACGCCTTTCTTCAAAAACTCCGCAGTCTATCAAAGGATTGCAATTTCAAAGCCGTGACAGCTGAGCAGCATCGTGAAGAATCCATACGTGATGCATTCATCACAGGAATTGCCTCCAACTGTAGGCTATTAGAAAACGCCTCCTAGAGAAGACAGATTTAAAGTTGAAGGATGCATTTGAGGAAGCCAGAGTACTTGAACACGCCTATCAACATTCGTTGTTGTACGAGTCACAGCCAGAAACCACTTGTGGGGCTACTACAAATGCTGTAAGAGAACACTCAGCTGATTCTGTCGCTCCCCAGTTGCCTGATCTCCGAGCCTCATTAATTCGACTCCAACAAAACAAGAGGTAAACGCTACATCTAGCAAGTGTTACTTCTGTGGCAGAGGAAGACATCCTCGTAATGAGTGCCCCGCACGTGAAGCTACATGTAATCAGTGTGGCAAGAAGGGACATTTTTAGAGATCTTGCAAATCAAGAAAATCTACAGCTTTTGCCCTCGTTACGTTGCACTCTTTAGGACTAGGAAAATCTACCTCTTTGATTCTTCTAAACGGGGTGCCACTTAAAGCCTTGATAGACACTGGAAGCTGTGAGAGCTATGTATCAGCACGAGTTGCCAGGAGTCACAAGTGGCCGACAAAAACCTCTGTGGACAGAATATTTATGGCTTCTACTCACTTGTCTTGAGTTACTGAAGGCCATATCTTTCCTACCATTCAACTCAACGATAAAACATGAAAATATGAAACTGTCACTTTTAGATGGATTGTGTTCAGATGTAATTCTAGGCTTAGATTTCATAAGCCTACACGAGAATCTACAGATTCCTTTTAGTGAAAAGAGACAACCTCTGTGTGTAAGTACTCTTAGACCAGCTAAAGTAGAGGCGCCTAGTCTTTTTGGTAACTTATTTCCAAACTGCACTCTAGTGGCAACTAAGTCGCGCAGACACTCACTACAGAACTCTTTAAGTTTATTAATGCTGATTCAGAGACTACTAAAACAAGAAGTAATAGAACCTTCAATCCCTCTAGCGGGCACAGGTTCTAATAACAGCCAATGAGAGGCACAAAAGACTTATGGTTATTAACTATAGTCAGACGACCAATAGATTTACGCTGTTAGACGCCTATCCCATGCCAAGAATGGATGAATTAGCAGAGAAGATAGCAAAATTTTCTGTCTTCAGCACTCTGGATCTCAAGAATGCCTATCATCAGATCCCGATTAAAGAAGAAAAAAGACCATTTACAGCTTTCGAGGCTGGAGGTAGACTTTACCAGTTTCGAAGAATTCCATTTGGAGTTACAAATGGAGTGGCTTGTTTCCAACGAACTATAGATAAAATAATCGAAGACGAGCAACTAGAAAATACATTCGCTTATGTGGACAATGTGACCATCTGTGGACATGATGCCGAATCTCATGATAGAAACCTGCAGAGATTCTTCAAAGTAGTTCAGAAGTATGGTATTACCTTCAACGAAGCTAAAAGTGAGATCGGAACACATAGTGTCAGACTGCTGGGGTACGAAATATGTAAAGGTCAGCTCAAGCCTGACCCAGAAAGAATCAGAGCCTTGTGGGAATTAAATGCTCCGTCGAACCTGCGAGAACATAAACGAATAGTGGGCCTGCTGGCTTATTATTCTCTATGGATTCCTAATTTCTCAGACAAAATCAGCTAGCTGACTAGAAATAAACGATTTCCTGTCCATGAGGAGGTCAAACAAGCATTCCAGGACCTAAAGGACGAGCTTGAGAAATCAGCTGTTTAGATCACAATCGCCCGCTAACAGTGGAGATAGATGCTTTTGACATAGCTATAGCATCTACACTTTACCAAGATGGCCGGCCTGTGGCCTTCTTTTTCCGGACGCTATCGCAAAGCGAAAGGAGACACTCATCAGTAGATACAGAAGCGTATGCAATAGTAGAATCTTTGAGAAAGTGGAAATACTTTCTTATTGGAAGACCCTTTACCCTTGTCACGGACTAGCGATCCGTGTCCTTTACGTATTGTAGACAAAATAAAGGCAAGATCAAGAATGAGAAGATACAAAGGTGGAGGTTAGAGCTATCCTGCTTTCACTATGACGTCGTTTACAGACCAGATATACAGAACACAGCTGCCGACACTTTCAGCAGAAATCGCTACTTATCCGCAATGTCACGTAACGACTTAAAATTACTCCGCTAATTTCCCTGGTGTAACTCGGATGCTACATTTCGTGAGATAAAAAAATGTACCTTTTTCTTGCGATGACGTCAGAACAGTGATCGACCAGTGCCAGTTATGTGCTGAACTTAAACCTCATTTCTTCAGGCAACCAACAGGATAATTAATCAAAGCCACTAGCCATTTGAAAGAATAAGCATGGACTTTAAGGGGCCTCTCCCTTACAACTCACGCAATAAATATAAATAAAGCTTTGAATGTAACATGGTTTTGTTATTGTTGAAGTACGACAATATGTAGGCTATAGCTCCTCCTTCGTGATCGAAGATGAGCACATTTCGGGCCAGTAGTTCAGGTTTCGTTCCCTTATCTGAGACAAAGCTCCGAGGTATTTGAAGCTGCTAACACTAGTCAGCTTTTCATCTCCAATACTGATTTTTTTTTTCGGGCATTTATTTGCATAGCGTATGCTGCGGAAGTCTTGTTAATGCGCATCACCAAGTCAGCTAGTTCATCTTCTGTCCCTGCTAGACCATCAATGTCATCTGCGAAGCGCAAGTTAGTAATACTTCTTCCTCCAATGCTTACAGTGCTGGCATAGCCCTCGAGAGCATCTTCCATTTCCATTATCCTTTCAAGGAAGATATTGAAAAGTGTTGGTGAAAATAGGCAGCATTGTCTTACTCCAACCAAGGTTTTAAACCAGTCCCCACTATTATTGTTGAAGTACACCGCACTGGTGGCATCCTGGTAGAGGCTCTGGATAACTTAAATAATGTTTTTATTTATGTTGCACTTTTCCATTGTCGCCCAGAGTGCCCCATGCCATACTCGATCGAAAGCTTTCTTGAAGTCAATAATGACATGGAAAAGACTCTCTTGTTGTTGGAGGTATTTTTCACAGAGTATTCTGAGGTTTAGGATTTGTTCTGTTGTGCTGAGACCTTGTCTAAATGCCCGCCTGTTCTTCTGATATAATTTTGTCTGCTATCGGGTTTAGCCGATTTAATATAATTTATAGCAGTACTTTGCTGGGATGGCTTATGAGGCTGATGGTGCGGTAGTTTTGACAAAGCTGTAAATTGCCTTTCTTTGGAAGGGTAATGATGAGTCCAGGGTTTGGGCCATTCTCTGACTGTCAGATCTTGTTGCAAATCATAAAAAAAATTCGTTTGTCATGGTTTCTCCTCCCACCTGGTTAACATAATCTTAGGTTTTTCTGGAGTAAGAGCAAAATTAACATTGGAATGTTTTGGATGAGAATCTGATACAATTTGAATGATCTGTATCATAGGCCCGCCTATTGAGTTAATAGATTTTGGAAGATCTGTTTATAAAATTCAAATTCATTTTAGACTTTAGTGATAAATGAGGAATTTTACATAATCAATGACTTTTAACTTTTTAAACTTTGGTATCTTAGAATTTTTATTTATCAAGATTTGTTTTTAATTTTATAATATTGGATTTATTTTTTTATTTTTTTACAAAGCTTATAACAACTCACTCTGTCTGTCTGCCTGGTAAAACGTTTATAAACTTTCTTTCTCCGACAAGATTTTTAAGTGTTTTTTTTTTTAAATGTTTTCCTTGTTTGTTAATGAAGTCAACGGCTATCTCTATCACTGAAGAGCAACTCCAGATTTTGATAGACAGGTTGGATAATGACGGAGATGGAGAGATTGATTTTAGGTAAGGAAAAAAAGTTTATAGGCCTGATCTTTAAAAAAAAAATGTTTGTAAGGCATCTTGGATTAAAAAAATATATATTGCAGTCAATTGGAAATCATGGAACAAATCAACGGGCGTAACCGGGTGGTGAAGCTAGTAAAAGTGTCTGAACATATTGCTATGCTATTTGTTTAATACACAATTGTTTTAAAAACAAGCTTTTTGTAGGTAGAGTAAAGAGTTAGATGTATGAAATATTTTGGTGGTTTACACGCTCACACCGTTAACTTCAGGACTGGATTTAGACTTCATAAGTTTATTATTTGAGCTATGGGGCTCTCCCCTCTTTATTTAAGTCCAGATTTATTAATTATATCAGTGCAAAAATTCATTTTTGGATATCAAACTGATGTACAATCAAAAAGTATATAGAGAACTGTTAAAACTTTGGCATCTAATTGTTATTATACAAAACAAACTTTAAAATGCTCACTTTAACAATATAATTTGAGGGTAGCCGGTGGAGGTAATTAAGGCTTCGACTGTAATTATACGTAAATCCAACACTGGTTAAAATCAGCAAGAAATATATAATTTTTTTTAGGACAAATTCAATGCTGCACCTCAAATAATCTATTCCAAATATATAGATCTATATAGTCTAGTTCTATTTCTTGTTTGATTGAAAGTGAACTTGTGGACGGTTTATATAGTCTAGTTCTAATTCTTATTGTTTTTGTTTGATTGAAAGTGAACTTGTCGACGGTTTATATAGTCTAGTTCTAATTCTTATTGTTTTTGTTTGATTGAAAGTGAACTTGTCGACGGTTTATATAGTCTAGTTCTAATTCTTATTGTTTTTGTTTGATTGAAAGTGAACTTGTCGACGGTTTATATAGTCTAGTTCTAATTCTTATTGTTTTTGTTTGATTGAAAGTGAACTTGTGGACGGTTTATATAGTCTAGTTCTAATTCTTATTGTTTTTGTTTGATTGAAAGTGAACTTGTCGACGGTTTATATAGTCTAGTTCTAATTCTTATTGTTTTTGTTTGATTGAAAGTGAACTTGTCGACGGTTTATATAGTCTAGTTCTAATTCTTATTGTTTTTGTTTGATTGAAAGTGAACTTGTGGAAGGTGATCGACAGCACAGAAAAGCAAAAAGAGACGTTTTGGCAGAGATGGAAAGAAGAGCTAGTCAAGGGAAATGACATGGTTAACTTTAACAGACTATCATAACTTATTGCAATGCATTGGATCATACATACATATCATTATGTACACATGTTTACGATAAATTGGCTACAGATTTTAAAATATCTGAGAGTTATTAAGATTCGAAATTTCACTGAATCAGGCACTTCAGTAGCAGGGCCGGCCTTAACAAGTGAAATGGTTTGCGCGGGGCCCACTCTGAGTAGGGATAAGGATGATAAGTTAAAATTAAGATTTTGTATTTGAAATGAAATTCGTCTTTATATTTTATTCATTTCTTACTAAGTACAAAATCGATCAAATTTTACGAGCCTTGTATGCAGCGAAGGCATACAGTATGGCCTATAGCATCAAAATTCTGTTTCCTACATAGATCACGCTCAATAGCAAGAATTGCCAAATTGTTCAATCTATCTTCGTGAATTGTTGACCTCAAGTAATTCTTGATTGAGGCCCGAGAAGCTTCTTCCACCAGATGCCACAGTATTGTTAAAAATACTCTTCAACAATGTAGTTTGGGAAAGCAGTGTATCTTTTATTAGTGGACAGATACGTTAAAATTTCTACCGAGGTTTAGGCAGAATATTCCTTAAAGATGAACACTGTCTATTTTTCAGGAGACTTTTATGGGTTTTCAGGTGATTTTAGTAATTACAGATTTCCAGGAGCATCTGGAAAATCAGGAAGCCTCAGGAACTCCGTTATAATGGTTTAATTTAATAATTTACACCTAGAATTAGTACAAGGCCTACTGTGGTAGCATGGGTTGCAGTGGCCTAATGCTGGCCCTGTTCAGTGGTACAACAAAAAAAAAACGGCTATTTTTCTGACAAACAGGGACAAAAATCTATGCATTCTAGTCTACAATAAAGCTCAAAATAGACCATCTTATAAAAAGTATTTAGTCTCATACCAGAAAAATAATATTTTTTTTTATAAGCACTAAGCTGTAAACTGTTGTATTTTTTTAAACAGAATGTATTTATGATGTACATTTGAAAATGTTAATTTAAATCCTCCTTACATTGCACTAGTTTTCAGCACAATGGAAATATATTTTTATAGTATTGCAATAGGCTAAGTTTTATAAAGTTATTATTGAATTATTTTATTTTAATCATAATTAATAAAGGGCTTATTAAATATAATATTGTTTCCTTTTTTTTTGAAATATTAAACAGAACTTGTAACAAGCAAGCATGATAAAACACTGGAAAAGTCTAGATTTTTTTTTCTTTATTACTCTTATTTGAGTATCAAGGTCATTGGAATGATACCAAAACATACATTTACAGATTTAGTAATGAAACTTTATTTTCTTGAAAACATTGGCGTAAAAGTAAAATCTTAACACAGTAAACCATAATAAAAAACAATTACAAAATGTAATGTATAAAAAAACACAAATGAAACATTTTTTTTTCATAATTTTAAAGAAATTTGTTTTTTTTAACTTCCATACTTTATTTTGTAACTTACTAATCACTGCCTGTACTGAATTACTAAAAATAGTTTTTGACGGTATTCATAATTCTAATGACACCCTACTCAAGTTGTGTTTACTGAGCGCCTAAAGGCAGCATCGAAAAACCTTCTTCCAGATACCACTTCCCCCCCAGTGGTCAACAAATAAGACTGGACCATAGCGCTCTGAATATGCTATAAGCATGAAAGTAGCGCTATATAAAAGCTATAAATTTATTTCTTTCCCATAAAGCCTGTTTTAATGAGCCAAAATAATATAATTTAAATAGAACTTTATTTTTAGTAGATTTATCTTGATACATACAAATAAGGTGGAATCCAATACTTGGTATTTTCCAAAGTACAGGATAATATATTAGTTCCTAATGATTATAAACTCACAATTCATAATTAACAATAACCAATAAAATAATACATTTACAAAGGTGATTTGGTCTTTTCACCCCTTCTATTCATAAATAGATGACTTAGGAATCATTTTCTCACCATCATTCATTAGGCACAACTTTCGCTGCTAAACTGACAAACTGAAGTGAGAATTCTGGTGAGATTCTGATGACAGAATGTTAGGATATTCCTGAGTCTAATCTAAGGGTTTCTAACATTGATATGGGTAAAGTTAAGGTTACTGAATGTTATGCAGGCTTCATGACACTTTGTTAACTATTATACTGCCTTCCCTCAAAATAAGAAAATTACAGAATCAAGTTACTAAAATCATGTACAAAATGATACAAAAAAATTGTTTTCTTGAGATGATTTCAATTACCTAAAATGTGTGAAAAAAAGTAATTAGGCAAATTTAATAATGTAATGCAATCTTTTTTAGTTTCTTTCAACAAAATTGCTTTGTTTTAATTTCTTTTTACAATTCATCTTATCTTGCAAAATTTGGGTGTGTGGGTGGACACAGATCTCAAAAAAGGCTCTAATGATTTTTTTTTAGAAATTTTACTATTTATGTATTATCCATGGAAAAATATTACCATACTAGCTAATTTGCCACACATAGAAAACTGTGGTTTGACTTGTAATGTTTAAAAATATAATTATCTTAAAATTAAATATGGTCTATTTTGCATCAGTAGGAATTCCAGCATGCAATTAATTTGTGACAATAAACATATGTATATAATACTTATAGAATTTATTAATACACAATATCAATACTATATCTTTACTAGATGCAGTATTTTAAACACTGTCTTTTAATGTTTCCATATAAAGAGTAAAGTAATCTCTGTTACAAACATTTTTCAGCTTCATAAAGGAGGAAATATCTTTTAATTTTTGTTTAATGTTACTTTTTAAAAACTATACAGATATAAGAAGATATATTTTACATTGTTAATCAACCTCAAAACCCATATATGACCTAATTTTCACATTATTTTACTTAAAGCTAGATTTCCATGTTCAAGACTTCCGTACTGCTGCTTGGATCATCACCACTTGAAGTTTACAGAACTGAAAATGAGCATTATATCAGATTACATCAATTAAAACACAAATCTAAATATAGCCCATACACAAAATAAAGCTTTATATGGTTTGGATGGAATCAGCATTAGAAAATAAAAATAACTAAACATGTCAGCACAAATGACAAACTTGGACCATAATGAAAACATCAGTCAAGTATTTTATATAAAAAAAATGTAAACAGTGATAAGCAGTTAAATTTAACATTTAAGTTTTAAATGTAGGTTAACATCATAAAAAGAAATAAGAAAAACTAGACTAGATCACTCCATAAAGAGCACAACAGTAATGTAAAATAAATTTATTAAATGCCATCATGAAAAAACATGTTTTCTGTACTTGTGTATAAAAAAGTTATAGTGTTTGGGTCATTAAAATTGATCATATTTTTTAAGCTTATAATTAAACAATACTGGTACTAATAAATTAAAAATGTTTAAAACAGCTTCTAATATTTCTCCCTTACAGGATTTGGCAAAATTATGATAAAACAATATATTGGTTAAGTGTAGACGCTATTCACAAAAAAAAAAACATTTCTTATCTAACATATATAAAAAGGCACTATCTTCATTACTTGCCAGGTACAGATGCATCTTTCATGATTTACCCTGGTCTTTGAAAATATTTAGATAAAAAAATGGCAGGTTTGGATTTAAAATTTCAACAACTTAATGTAAATCTTACAACAAGATATCATCATGTGTCTATTACAAAATAATAGAAGTATTATAAAAATGGTATAAAACTTTAAACAAAATACATAAATATTTCTACTATTGCTAATACAGATCACAACAATATTTACCGAGTTTGTTTAAAAAAAACAACAAAAAAAAAACAACAACAACATCTTTTTAGTTGTACAATCTTTTGTTAAATTAATATCACAGACTTTAAGCAATCTAAAAAAGTAATGTACCAATAAATAATTATTCATTATTCTTAAAAACAAATTTTAAAAAAAAAAGTCAATTATAAAATAAATTTGATTTTTAGCGACCCCAAAAGGGGAAAAGACGATATTAGTTTTGTGTGGCCTGTCTGTCCGTCCTGTTTAGATCTCAGAAACTAGAAGAGAAAATGAAAATTGGACATCATGATATTTTAAATCATTCTAAGTTCTGATGCAATGGCTACTTTTTTCTTACCGAAAGTGAACCTTCTAATTTTTAAAATTACATATGCAAGATTTAAAAAAAAAAATACACCACTTTGAAATGAAAAACTTCATGGGAGGTAAGTTTTTTAAAAAGGTCACAGACATCTTCATTAATAACTCAAGCTTCATTCATAGATTCGCGCATTGGTACAAAAAATTTGCATCTAAGTTCACAATGGAAAAAGTGTGAACGGATCATTATAAAATATATTTTCCATTTATTAATTAAACTCATTGAATGGAATACTAATTGAAATGTTTTTAAAAAGGAATTTTGATATGAACTTTGTTTTAATTATAAGTTAAAAAAAAAAAGCAATCTACTTTTATAGCGCAGTTTTATACATGTCAGTCTAAATAAAACTAAATAGAGCCCAGATCTAGATATATGGCTGCCTGGTCGTGCGGTTTGCGCGCTGGACTGTCGTTCGGACTTATCGATGGTCCCAGGTTCAAACCCTGCCCGCTCCCATCCCCCGTCGTCCTGCGGGAGGTTTGGACTAGGAAGTAATTATCTTCAAATCTGAAGGAACATCCGAAATAAGTAAAACAATATTTATAATATATATATTATAAATGTATGAATAATTTGAACAAAATTTTAATTATTAAGGCAATAACTTATCTTCTGACAACTTAGGGGTGCAGATTTATTTATAATGTAAACAGTAGTATCACATTAAGAAGTG
Organism: Biomphalaria glabrata; assembly: GCF_947242115.1. Taxonomy (NCBI): domain Eukaryota; kingdom Metazoa; phylum Mollusca; class Gastropoda; family Planorbidae; genus Biomphalaria; species Biomphalaria glabrata. Next base: position 17,230,330 of record NC_074713.1, on the reverse strand, counting down.
AATCAGATAAGGACAGCATAGTAGGCCTACACTATTACCCAGTACCAAAAGGCCTAATATTCCTGATCATAAAATTGGCCTAAGTCTAGTAATTTTAAGATTAAATGTGTAAAGTCATATGAATTCTAGTCTATATCTAGATTCTATATCTAGATTTAGATCTAGACTTACATCTATTTCTATATCTAAACTTAGATCTAGTTCTAAATGTAGTTCTAGATTTAAGATCTAGAACTAGGTCTAGATCTATGTCCAGTTTCTATGACAAATGACAATGGAGATATTAATTTTTATTGGGGGGGGGAGGGGGGGGGGAAGAGTGTTATTGTACACATTTGTAGCTTAAAGTAGGTCAAGAATTTTTTTTTCCTGTTGCCAATTTATCTAATTTTGTAAGAAGAATACATCTTTTTTAGTTTCTCTATATTACATGTAACATGTTATTAATTTTGAATGTATGGATAAAGTTAATCATTAATTGTTTTTAAAAATATAAGTGTACGCTAAATTAATATATGGAGATGCTGTCGCAGAGGGAGCACTTGGAGCTGGAAGTCCTGTGTTTGAATCCTCATGAAGACTCTAGGTGGACAATTTCAAGGACGATTTTGAGTTTGTGTTTCCACACAAACTGTCTTTGTAACCTTGTTAAAATATGCAGCCTTGTGCATCAGTGTCTTATTCATTTTTTTCTATTACTAGAGAAGATGCAGAAGTTCTGTGAAGTAGCTTAGAATTTTGTGGAACAGGTGATGGGGGTCGTTCAACGGTTTCATTATTTTTTGAGTCCTCTTGAGAAGTCATTACTTTTGGCAGAGTGTTAGATAATTTATCTGAAGCTATTGGCCGCACTTGACTTTGCCACGAAATAACTGGTGTCTGACGTCTCGAGCTAATGGTATCTGTATCTTCATAGTCTATGATGCTGGTGGCCTCAATAACTGCAAAATATATTGTAATTGTATTTATTTAGTTAAGTAGGAATGCCTGAATTTAAATTTTATATATCTTATGTAATAAAATATATAAAATTTATGAAGATGCACAGTGACTAGGCGCATATGACCTGTGGCCAGTAGGTCTTAGTTTGGGTTTTACTGATCTATTGGATTGAATTTAGATCTATGTCAAACACCGAGAATGTTCCCATCAAATTTTTTATAGTGTGAAAATGGGTTTCCATTCAGCTGACATATTCATATCAAATATAAAATACTGTGAAAACTGGTTTACCTGATTTGTTAAAGTTTCTTCTTTAATAGAGTTACAATTAAGTACTTTTTGTCTATTTTTAAGGCACTCCGGATTTGGGAGGGCAGTAACATACACTACAGTCTCCGCCATGATCTAAGGTACATTTTTGCCAAGTTTTATCAAGATTGGTAAAACGGTTTTTATTTTTATTCGGGACATACATATGGCTTACTTTGTGCTTTATATATAAACTAGCCGAATATTACCTGTAGCATGCGTGCCTTAGTTTGGGTATTACTAATCTAATGGATAGGATTTAAATCTATGTCTAACTAAGCTAATGTTTCTTTCAAATGTTTTTCTTTCGCCACGAAAATAAAAGTCGATTGCGAAAATGAGTTTACCCGTTAAGCAGATACAATCATATCTACGAAGCAGGACATTTTGGCGCTGCCGTTTTGGCGCGAAGGTCGTTTTGGCGACGGGCCGTTTTGGCGCAAAATACATTATGTACGTATTTTGTATTATTTCTTTTAAAAGAATTATTCATATCTATGTTTAGCATGAGTGTTTTTGTTAAGACATATTTTTCACGTACTAAATGTAAATGTGTGTTTGTTTTTCACATCATTTTCTTTAATAAACATTTTGGCTTGTGTATGTGTGTTTATTAAGAGGCACACTTTATTTTCAAAAAAGTTTTTAAAGATATTACTTTAAAAATTAAAAACAATATGAAACGATGAAAGACTAAAAATTGATGCAATTATTTGTTTACATTAACATTGGTTTATTTAATGACTGTACGGTATCTCCAGCTATACATACCAAACACTTGCTAATATAAGTAAAAATATAATACATGTACCATGTTTCTCAAAATACTTTAAATTACGTATACATAGACACCATGGTTATTTGCCTTAGCCGTTGGAATTCAAGGGTTCATTAAAAAAAAGCTACGTGCTTATTAAATTATCGTCAAATGATATCTCCCGCCAAAACGGCCCGTCGCCAAAACGGCTCGCGCCAAAACGTCACGTACCGTCATATCTAATATTGAATACTGTGAAAAAGGGTTAACACAATTTGTTACAGAATTTATTTCTTTAATAGATAAATATTTTTTTCGGTACTCCTGGTTATGGGAGGGACATTAATCATAGACTACGGTCTCCGCCATGATCCAAGGAACATTTATGCCAAGTTTTATCAAGAATTGTCAAACGGTATTGATTTCAATACATACATACGCCTTACTTTTTGTTTTATATATTAGATGATGGCCCATAGTTTTAGCTATAACAATATAATATATAAGAAGTCTGGTGTTGGTTTTTAATTTTTTTTTAAAGAATTGTAATATAACCTATCTCTCGCTATATATATCCAATGTCTTCTAAGTCCTATGGAATAACCTGACAGCAACACAATTTACAAACACTTCTCTGGCCCATCAGTTGTAGCCCATAAAGACAAAATTGCATCTAAATGGCCTCTTTCACAGAACACTACCCCACCCCACCCCAACACTTTTTTACCTCATAAGTAAAGGTATATACCGTTAGGATAAAATACCTTCAATAAACTATAGTAAATGTTTTAATAAAGTGGTACTGTTTTTTAAGTGTTTATGCTAATTTTCTTTTTAGAAAAACAGGGAGATTAAGGCAAAACAATTTTAAAAATTTGATTAGACAAAACAAATTTGAGGTTAATAAAAATTTCAATATACATAGTGAGCAGTTGCATAGCGATCAGTTGGAATAAGTATCATTTGTTAAAGTGCTTAACTATTCTAATGATTTGGTAAACAAGGCTGCCTTTTAATAAGAGAATCAATGACCAGTCAGTCAAAGAGTGAAGAATTTGGCTTCTTAGTTCTATAGATGATTTTCAACTACCGGTTTGTTCATAATCATACCAAAGTCATTAAGACACATTAAAATCTACTGAAGTATTAAAGAACAAGAAAAAAACAACAACATTTTTTTCAAGGTTATAAAGATGATTTTAATTTCTAACTGACAAAAGCTTTTTGTCTGTAGACAGGGAACATCTTGTTTCTCTCTACTTTAAATTTTTCTTTTAATTTTCAGCAAAGTAAAAAATAGTGATTATTCAATAAAAAAATTTACCATTTGTTCCATAACTTAAAAGAGAAAGAATGTTTAGACAAAACTACCTCATACATACCTAATTAAAATATATCTTTAAAAAATTAAGACCCTCACTACTAATCTGATTTTATTTATGGCTCGGTACAGCTGAGAGACGGTACTCTATGACTCAGAACAATTTAGTAGACCAGAATAGAGCTGAGAAGAGTTGAGTGTAGAGACGTATAACACAAAAAAAGTATTATAAATAATACCGTACTATTTATGCGAATGTTTCTGTTGGTATGCTGAAGAGCTCCCTTTGTGCCTGAATAAACAGAGGATGCACCACAACCCATCAACCCCCATAGAGGGATATTCTCAGTGACTCATAATAATGGCCACAATTGATCTGGGGAAAAAAATTCATATACATTACTTATACAGTCATAGGACTAAGCAAAAGCAAAAAAAAATAATTTTTTTTTTTAAATCCAAGAGTTAGGCAGGACTTTCAGTCTTCAGGTTGAGGATGAAACAAAAATAGTTTGTAACATTTTGCTGGATGATAACCACATTGATGAACTAGGTAGAGCTTAAATAATTATCTTATTTTATGCCATTATTGGCATTTGAATATTTATAGCTCTGTAATGGTTATACCAAGAAAAAAAAAACATCAATAAACTCGTAATTCACTTTTCAATAAAAAATAGATATGTTGTAATTCCAGAACAAACAATAATTGTGCAATGTAGGATGGGGCACTGCTTTTTTGGAGCATACTTTGCTCAGTTCCGGCCCAATTTTGATGCCCAATGCAGACACTGCAGAGAGTCAGTGGAAACAGTGGTGCACATCTTGCAAGTGTCTGCAGTCATTTGACCTGTTTGGAAACTATGAGGCACTACGCCAAACAGCAGAGTTTCTCAAGAGGACTAGCTCTTCCAGCCTAGCTAACAATTGGAGTTCATCTCAGATGTCTAAGAGAGAAGGGGTAGGTATAGGCAAGGGTCTCCCTCAGCAAATTTTTTTTTTTTCATTGACTACGACATCAAGCACATGATTAACCACATCAAATGTTTTAAATCATCTAGTTCTTTCATTTCAGTCATTTTCTGTTCAAACATGAGATGAACTATGATTGGGATGAGTAAAGAAAGGACTATTTACCCAACCATGTATCATGAAGTGTGTATGTATTTTTCCAAGGTAACATAAGAAGAAGTAAGCAATTGGTTTTTGGACAGTGTAGAATGATGAAACTACAATAGGGTCTGGCATATTGCATATGTGAATAGACAGACGACCCAGAGAATTGAAAGAGTAAAGGCATGTTTTCATAGAGAGTTGTTTAAATATTCTTCAGTTCATTACTATAAGATCTCATCTGAAACTTGAATATGTGTACATTGTGATAAAAGTTATAATCAGTTTTTGTTCACAAAAGAAGTTTGTTAAAGTTATTTAAAGTTCTACAATAAGAAAAATATAATACACCTACATCAGTTTAGTCAAACTTTAGTTATAAAAGCTGTATGGAACGATCAACAACACCACATTGCCATGGTCAGACCTGCCTAAGTTCAAATGTGTAACACTGATGGTCAAAATGTGTGTGTATATATATATATACAGGGTACGTCAAAAAATTTTATACACACTTTAAACTGTCATAGAAGACTATTTATTTCCCGTTCTACAATGCTAAATTTCTGGACATGGAAAGCTTAATGTCCTATTGGAAAAATAAATGTGATTAATGTTAATGTTCATGGAACAGTTTGTGATGTGCATAAAGGTCAATCAGGGCGACCTCATACAGCTACAAGTGATGAGTCCACAACTGCCGTCAATGGAACTGTAAATAGGCACAATTGTGTGTAATGGGCTGCAGATAATCCTCGCATTTCAGTTGAAAAGGCTGTGAAATTGCCTGGTGTAAATGTGTGGTGTGGTTTGTCTGCAAGGGGACTCATTGGGCTTTTCCGCTTTGAGGTAGTGTTACTGGAGAAATGTACCTAACAATGCTTGCTGACGCCATATTGCCTGCCGTTCGTGCATTATTAGGTAATGATGAGTTTTATTTCCAACAAGATGGTGCCCCACCGCACTATCATAGGGATGTACATGCATACCTGAATCACAATGTGCCAGGCGAGTGGATAGGACGGAGAGGACCAATCGAGTTTCCTGCATGCTCTCCAGATCTCACGCCGCTGGATTTCTTCTTATGGAGCACAGTTAAAGATGAGGTGTACAAGCGTAAACTGCCTAAGCTGGACACACTGTAGAATGAGATTCAGGCGGTGTACGCAGAAATCTCAGTGGACTTTTTGGTACGATGTACGGACTACAGAATCAGTGTACACTCATAATCAGCAATGTATTGATGCTAAAAGCCACCAGTTTGAACATTACTCACATTTGTTTTTCCAAATGGACATTAAGCTCTCCATGTCCAGAAATTTAGCATTTTAGAATAGGAAATAATTTGTCTATGACAAATACGTTTGTGTATACAAATGCGTGTACATTTTTTTGATGCACCCTGTATATATATATATATACACACACACAAAACTATACATTTATCAAATCAATTATTGATACTTGATTTTGGAAATAATAAATATGCTACCCAGAACAGAAAAAACATCATCAGCTGTGGCATGTCAACAGAAAATATAATGTTTAAAGTAAGTTATCTTTTAATCAAGTAACAACTTGATTGTTATATCTGAAAAACTCAAAACAACCATTTTATTTTTCAAAGATGTATTAAAGAACATTAGCCAACAAATGGTTGCTATTTCACTTTTTTTTTAAAGAAATATTCTTAGAGAAGCCTTCATAATGTGTATTCTCTGTGGTGTAAATGTAAAAACAGAGCCTATTAGTAAGCCCTATGTCCTATGTTTAGTTGACATTTGCTTACTAAATAATAGCTTTTGGATGGTATGGGGGGGAAGGAATTAGACCTATTAGCGTTTTTTTTTTTAAGCGCAATTTTGTTTTCAATTCTGTCTCTAGCTTTTACGACTGAAATAGGCCTAACTTTTATGGACCTTTTCACATCTGTGTGCAAAATAAATTCATTACAGTAGATCTAGACATCTAGCAATCTAGACTCTTGATCTAAGTCACTAAAATTCGCGGACTTTTCACAGGTGTGAAAGAGTTATCTTCACTAGGTTCTAGTGATTTAGCCTTAGCATAAGTCTAGACTCTACTAGTCTAGATCTAAGTCACTAAATTCGCAGACTTTTCACGGCTATGCTATGTCTGAGTCAGTGAGTGTGTGCGAATTATCTTCACTGAATCTAGAATAATCTAAATAGGCAGTATAGCCAGTATACTTAGTATAGGTCATAGGATAGCCATAGTTACTCATAGTAATACTGTAAATGTGTAAAATACTAATAGTAGACTAGTACTAGTAAGTACTACTAAGTATATCATATGGCTAGTAGAATACTAGCTGAGTAGATCTATCTATATACACTTACTTACTGTTACTAACTACATTCTTACTAGATCTAGAATCCTAGAATCTAGCCGTATGATTATCAATGACCATGATCATCTACTTCTAGATTAATCATTTAATGATTAATCATTTAATTAATTTTTAATCTAGAATCTAGATAGTTCTAGTTTAAGTTCTAGAATTCTAGATTGAGTTGACTATTGACTATATTCTATAACTATATTAATTAGATCTAGATCTATATTTGTCTATAGTATCTATCTATCAATATAAGCTAAAAGCGGAAATTACCATATATAATATTAGACTCTAGTCTAGATATCTAGATCTAGACTTAGACTATGTCACTATGTCTGTTACTAGATATCTAGTATGTAGTCTAGATCTATTTAATTTTCTATTAGATCTAGATCTAGATGTATATATATATATATAAATATAATTACTGATAAAAAATATTTGATGACACATCGTGTTTTGGGGTGTTCTCCCATTAGTGTTTTTTTGCCAGTTTGTAATATTTGGGTGTTCTTCTCACTAGTCACCTAGTGTGAGCACAATCTTATTCCACAGTGACTATCTTCTCAATAAATGATTAGAGGATATATAATTTTCGGTTAATGTTTTTATTATAACAAAATGTGTCGAACATAAATTAATTAAATTAAACCATTGATGCAATTAAGATTGTCTAGCTGCTTTAAATAAATAGAAGATACATCTTCGATTGTTATTTTTGGGTCATTTAATAAATAGATTTTGTTTGTACTTAGATCTATATGCTGTTAATATGTCTAAATGCATTTTTGCTAATTAATCTGATTAAATAAAGTTAAATCTAGATTATTTCATAAGTTATTTATCTTCAGAAAACTAATAATTTAATTTTTTAAAAATCCTAAGAAAATATAGATCATAGTCTAGATCCAGAAAAAAAATCAGGGATTTATAGTTTCAACTTTAGTTGACTGAACCAATATAAGATTTATATATATATTTTTAAACATTGGTTACTTTTTTTATGAATTACAAATAAGATTAAAGATTAGCATTTAGCAATATCGACCGATATTTAGTTTTACTTTCTAAAGCATTTAGAAAAATTCTGGCCAATGTTATCATCAGTCAGTGAGCTGTCCTACTTTTGTTGGTATTTTTTAGAGATCGTATTCTTAATTCTAGATGTTCAGATTTATCTAGCACTACTACTACTAGGAGTGTCTCACTAGATCTATATATAGACTTCTAGACTATTAGATATTATTATTATTTTTCTTCATGGATAAAGAGAGTATCGGATCTAAATCCACAAATTCAATGCATTGGTGAGGTGAGTAGTTCAAACGATGTTTTCCATGGCCTCTATTGTGTAACAGTGTGTAGTCAGTATTAGATCTATATATAATACTTGACTCGACTTGAGTTGAGTTGAGTCAAGACTTGGACTTGAGACTTGAATTGAGACTATGAGACTACTTGAGTATAAGTATACTCACTGTATAGATAGATTTACTATCATCTAGATTATTCTAGATCTAGTCAAGTCTAGGTCTAGTGACAAAGTCAGACTGACTGAATACATACATAGGAATAAGAGATTAGAATAGATCTAGAATCTAGAATCTAGTCCTAGACTCTAGACTTAGACTTATTAATATTAATTAATATTAGACTATGAAAAGTATGATAGTTATAAGTTATATTATGTTAATTGTTATAATACTTATAATGTTAAAATGTTATAAATCTGTTATATTTAGATCTGTATTATTCTATATTTATATACTATGTTTAATTTTAATATGTTAAGTATGTATATAATATTATATATATTCTAGATTTATACAGACACTATAATAACAGTGACTATTATTTTATATATATCACTATATATATATATATATTTATAGAATTTTATAGATTAGTATATATATATATATATATAAATAATATTCTATCCATAATTAGTATAATATAAATATAGTATAGATAGATCTATAGAATACTCTCCCTATTATTAGTATTAACAGTAAACTCAGGCGTACCTCAAGGAACAGTCTTAGGTCCACTACTATTTTTAATTTACATAATGACGATTTACCAAAATTGCATTAGTTCAGGAAGAAAAGTCAGATTATTCACAGATGATTGCATAATATACAGAACATTAAAAGAAGACCAAGGGATAGGTGAAAGTGAATGTGAAGTTAGATGTGAACCTGGAATAACTGATGTCTTATATATATATATATATGTATATATATATAATAAGTACCTAATTTATCTAATTGTTTTGTAAAGGGTCAATCTCTTATCAAAGCCTCAAGAAAAAACATTTCTGTAAAAAAAAAAATCCTTTAGTTATGTGTTCCATGGTAGTATTGATGCTCTGCAGTTCATGTGATAATATGAAAAACTACTTATTAATTGTTGTTTTAAATTATGTCCGACTTATTTGCATAGTAAATCTATTTTTTCTCTTTAAAATAAAAGTTCTATTTTTTTTTTTGTAAATGTAGTATTTAGTATGACAGAACTTACATAACTTAGTAATACTATTGTAAAAAAAAAATATTTTTTGACCAAAAATCTAAAACCATTTGCATAAATGTGTTATAAAATGGTAAATGATCTTCTCCCTTACTAAAAAGTCTCCAATGTTTGTTACTATTAATAATGAATAGTTGTAAAAATGGTGAATTTTTATGAAAAAACTGTTTGCTTTATTGATTTAAAAAATTAGATTTTTGGCTTTCAGAAAAGAAAAAAGTATCCGTTGCATCAGAGTTTTGAATGATCTAAAATATCATGATGTCCGATTTTCATTTTCTCTTCTAGTTTCTGAGATTTAAACAGGACGGACAGACAGGCCACACAAAAATAATTGTCTTTTCCTCTTTGGAGGGCAGCTAATAAAAGGTCTTGGGTTTTGAATTTCTCCTCCTCCCTTCAAACTGCTGTTTTCTTCCATCACTGTAGTGTAAGGAGTGTTAAGACATAATTATCTTCTGTCTGAAAGAAATGTTTGTAGCTTTTAAATACGGTAACTATATTTGCTATAATAAGTGATCTAACACTACTACCCAATAATGGTGTTCTTGAATGTTTTTATTTTGTTTCCACAAAAAAAAAACCCCAACTTTTTCCAGATAATTAAAAGCAATAAGACATAATTTTATTACTTAAAAGCTGGCTCATGAAACCTAGATATATATGTTAGGATTAAATTTGAATTGTAAAATTTTTAAAACTTATGCACATTTGGAAAGTACAACTTTCAAAGAAAAAAAAATAAAACCTCATATAGGTTTATCCTTGAAAAAAAAAATCCATTGTTATTACAAGTCTTGGGGAGCTTTTGTGAGGACAAGGTCTAATGGGGTAAAATAAAGTTTTTGTACTGTTTTTTTTTTTTTGGTCCCCCTAGATGTATAATTAGCTTTTTATTTTGAACTTAAGAAGATAATCTTGTATAATTTTAGTATATATATCAATTTCCCCTTTTTTTTTCAGATTTGTTATGGCTCAGTTATGAATTTAGCGCGAAAAGTTATTTGTTTCATAGAAAGGGAAAGGTTTTTTATTAGAGACAATGACACGACTAGTAAAACAAGTTTATGATTTAGTGAAAAGTAAACAGAAGACTGACAGCTCTAGAGTAAGGTCAGCTTAAGTTTTTTAAGTAGATATTTATATAATGTGACATTTGACTGTTCCCTTCATTATTAAATGTATTAAACTTTTTGTTCGACATTGTTCATCAGCGTTGGCTATCTTTATATTGTTGGCCTTTCGCCTGTGTTAATTGGTTTGCTTATTTTAGTGTTACCTCCATTTAGACTTATCTGCACAAGACACAGCTTGGAGGAGCCTAACAGACTGTAAACAACTTATAAAAGAGTAGTGAAATTTACTTATTTGGTAAATTAAAAAAATGTGTTTCTTAATCTTAGACAAACGTGAATCTCTGGAAAAAGAAAAAAAACAACAAAGTTTGTAAACATGGAGTTAGCACATAGTTTACTTCTGAATGAAGAAGCACTAAAAAGGATAGCAGATTCAAAGAGACCAGTGTTTGTATTCGAGTGGTTGAGATTTTTGGATAAAGTTTTAAGCGCATCTCAAAAGGTAAGTAAACTGTTCATGAAATCTTGACTTTCTTGCATTCTTGCTTCATACATTTTCAAATTTTAGTAACTTCTTATTTATTCAGGATCTTACAACTTTCATTCATTCATTTCTAATGGACATTAGAGTGCTTTTTTGTGTGACTAGAAGTTTGTTTGTATGTTGTGCACACAACCATTGATCATATTGATAATTGCAAAACCTGTAAGATTGGTATATATTACAAAGTTATAATCTATTTCAATACAGATGTTTGTGACCTCAGTTTCTATATCTACACATCTTTGTCTATTTTTTTCTTCTTGTTCATGATTTCACCAATGCAGCAAATAGAAATCTACATACCTGGACACATATAAACATTACCTTTGTTGCTTTGTAGTCCCATGGTTCATGTCATGACCTATTGTTTTCAACTAGTGAAAACAATAACCGTACTGTTTTGAACAAAAAATAGTATTAGCCTTTATGAATTATGATTTTGAATCTGTTTATGTTAAGTAAAAGGGAAGTTCCCCTTTTAGACCTTGTGATACATGGAACAGATGATGTAATTGTCATTTTTATGGCAGAGGGGTAACAAGGGTGCCATTTGGCCTGCACAATGACCAACCACCTTTAATGGCAGGGTCCTGTTAGAGTTGGGTGGATTCAGGAATATCCAAAAGATCCAGAAATTCAAAATCCCATTTTTTTTTTCCAAGGCTCAAACCAGAGAACTCTCATTTTAAAAGTCAGTGGTTTTACCACCCAGCTAACAGGATCCAAAATATTTTAATGATCTGAATGTATAAAATCTATGAAATTGTGGACTTTTCACTACTGAACTAGACAAGGACAAAGGGGATGTCTGGTATTCATATGGGAATTGTGAGACGTACCCACGATTTGTTCTCTTCAAATGTGTTTGATCTGACATAATGTTAGTGACATTCCCGTTATCCTCAGCAGGCTTTTCTCTTCATACTGATGTGTGCAGTCTTAGCCAAGTGATCGTTTCAGTTCATTTTTCGCTTATCTCTTTGGCAGACATCGGTTCCTTCTCTCCCTCTACTCTCATCACAGCTGACAACAACACACACGTTCCCCCCCCCCCTCCCCCCTGTTTATAGGGTTATCTCCCCTCCCACTCATTCTTCACATCACCACCACCGCAAGTTGCTTGATAGGAAACACTTTTTTACTTTCTGTCATCTGTGGTTATCGTTCCTGCTTCCTTTTCTCTCAGACAGGCTGCAGCGTTTAAAACGACTTTCTTTTTTAAAAAAAATCACTTCTCTATTTTTAACTCCAAAATAAAACATGAATATGTATAGATTTTTTTTCTCTGCTCAGCACCGTTGTTCTAATTGCAAATATTTTGAAATATGTATGATCTCATGGGCGAATAATTTTTTTTCCTATATCTTTGAATGCTACCTGCTACCAACGTTTCCATTATCTGTAGTTATCTAGAATGGTAATAGATTTTTTTTTTTTGACTTGTAGGAATAAGCTAAGCAGGTATATTCAGTACCACAGCAGCTGCAAGTCAGTTTTATAATGTAGATCTTCCAGGTACACACTTGATTAGATCTTAGTGAGAGTTCGCATTCATTTTCACTTAGGATTTAACTCGATAGCGCTACTAACAGATGCTATGAGAGATAGGGGTGTTGCCTTTTTTTTAGGCTATATATTTAACAAGCAAAAATAAAATCTTTCATTTCTTTATCGGACGCGGTGGTCACGGGGTTAAGCGCTCGAAGGCACGTGGATAAGATTTGTATTCGTGATTTGACGTCTGAACTGAAATCTCAAGAGATCCAGCTCTGTCTGAATGGTGTCTGACCTTGACTGGAGAGAGAGAGAGAGAGATATTAAATGTGTGAGAGAGAGAGAGAGATTAAATGTGTGTGTGAGAGATAATAAATGTGTTTGGTCGTTTTGCTAGCTATACAACACCATCGACAGGCTTTAGTCTAGAAATAGCTCTCCGTAAGTGTACTGGAAACAAAGAATCCTCTGCCCTAGTGTGTGTATAGTAGCATTAAAAGACTAGATCCACGCGCTGTTTGCACCTTCCTGCTGTAGTTGAAAAAAATTCATTTGTTTTTAAAGCGTTAAAATTTGGTTATTGAATGTATATAACTTACTTGTATCATGTTAGACATCTCCTCGGCACATTGAAATACACGAAAAATGATTGCATAATTAACAGTAAGCAAGCTGTATTGAAACTAAGGCTTTGGGGGTTTAGTTGACATCACATTTAAGCACTGATTTTTTTTTTTTTTGAATTTTTAATTTTTTTAATTTTTTTTTTTTTTTGCTTGTTGTGTGCATTGTGGACTATCGCTAAAGCCTAATATACATTGGTCATTACTTCAATCTAGTGAGTGTAGTGGCTTTGGATTTTAGATATCTTCTTTTACAATCGGTCTACTTTTCATGCCTGATTCATTACTTTTGTTATGTTCAAATATTTGTTTTGCTTTTATTGTTGCTGGCTAGAATTGATAGGTATATGTATGCACAGATAAGCCTCTCCCAAAATGAAATGTTTCTGTTTCTTTTTATTAAAATAACAAAGCCAGTCATGCATTGACTTTAATCACACGAACATCTTTTCTTTTGTTTGTCACAAGAAATTTTTTAATTGCTCGTGGGCTATTTCAGTTTTAGCCATTTTCTAATTTGATTCTTCTTGCTATCATTAGCCACTGGTTCACGTGTAGAACAGTCAAGCTACAAGTATCACAACATCAAATTCACAATGTTTCATACAATTCTTGAACTACAACATTCAGATATAATTAGTATATGCGCCGTCAAAGTTGGATGTACGTTACTATTCCGAAGAGATTGATTGTCACACACATTATATAATCTTCTTTTCTCAAAAACATAACAAACATATTAGTCTCTCCACAAAATATTCACGCAGGAGTTAGGCCCCAGCACCGATATCTTCTCGTCGCATGTATGAATAACTGACCTACACTGGTAAGGTGACATTGACCACAAGCTGTCCACACTCACTATTGATTGAAGACACGAGGACAGAGTACATGACCATTCATCCCTTACAGCTCACCAAAGCTGCTCAATAAAACGCATTGGTAATTAGTGAGTCATTTGGTTTACTTTGTCATAGCAGTAACGCATTGTCTAATAGAGTGCCCTCATCATTGCATCAAAGGCAACAAGTCTTCTAGTTGTTCTAGTCTACGAATTGTCTGCTTCAAATTTCAGATGCCTGAGCTCAACATCATAAACAAGCGCTACTCGGCTTACATATTTCTGTGGCCCAGTACCACCGATTCGAGACATTCTTACCCTTGTTTTCAAGCCTGTAGTATTTGAGTGTCGTTGTCTCGGCCTTTAGTAAAACAATACTCCCCACCGTCGTTATCCCTGTTGTCTCTTGCGTCACCTCGAATACAAAGTGATTCTGATGGAAACACAAATATAAATTAAAAATTTGTATTATTCCTTTATTTGTAAGTGTGATAATTATCATTGTAATATTTTCATTTTGAAAAAAACAACTAATTTTGTTCATTCCATGGTTCCAAGTTCCAAACTAAAGAAGCTTTAGAATTTCCAGCTAATATAAACAAAAAATATTTAGAATTTCCAGATTATTTAAAAAAAAATGCTTAGAATTTCCAACTTCTATAAACAAAGTGCTTCTAACTTCTCTTTAGTTGCCATTTCTTCTTTTTTCTAACGTCCAGTTTTATCTAACTCGGATTTTAGGGTTCGTTTTTTTTTTTTTTATTTGTCTTTTGTTATGTTTGTGTATAAAGACTTTTCAATGAGGTTCTTTTATAATAAAAAAAATCACTTCTTTTTTCTATTTAAATATACTGAAGGATGACAGAAACTAGCTGCGCGTGCTTTGTGTTAGGTCCAAGTTATCCACCCGATTACTTTAATGACGTGGATAAGCAGTCCCTAAGTGACCTTAACTCCTCTAAAGCCAGGAGATAATGAGACAAGCTGTGCTGATAACTCAATGGCATTCACAGTCAGTCGGTTTGGGAACTCCCGATTATGTCTCCGCTTTTATCTTTGTGTTTATCGGTAGTGGTGGTCTCTGCTAGTTAAGCCAGTCTCGCGAGAGCTCTTTTTCTCTTCAGCGCCGTTGTTCTGTTAGTAACTTCAAGTCTCCTAATTGATTTTTTAGTGGCGTCTTGATTTTAGCGCCCGCTGAGCGCTTTGGATAATCCATGTGTTATGGAGTTGTCAGCGACCAAATTAAACACATCCTCGTTAAAGACTTGTTTATTGCTTTTTGAATATAAAAGTGGCCTATTCAACCCGAAGCGGCTCAAAGCAAACTGAAAAACAAATTCAGCAGTAATCAGGGACTTGCTATTTGCTGACGACTGTGCCCTAAATGCCTGCTCTGAAAATGATCTGCAGAGCATTGTCAGTGACTTCTCAGGAGCATGCTCAGACGTTGGCCTTACCATTAACACAAATAAGACTGAAGTCTTATTTTTACCTGCTCCTGGGAAAGCCTACTCGGATCCAAGCATCAAGATAAATGGACATGATATAAACGCAGTGGACAGATTCACATATCTTGGCAGCACACTCTCCAGAAACGGAAAGATTGATAATGAAATCGACCTGCGTATCGCCAAGGTCAGTGCATCATCAGAAACGTGGACAGTGTACAGAAAACATGCAAAGAAACTGAATCACTTCCACATGACATGTCTAAGAAAAATACTGAATGTCAAATGGCAAGACAAAATACCAGATACTGAAGTCCTTCGAAGAGCGGGTCTGCTAAGCATCCATACAATCCTGATGCAGTCCCAGCTGCGATGGGCAGGACACGTCTGCAGAATGGCAGGCCACTGCATCCCTAAACGACTCCTGGCCAACTAAGCGAAGGAAAACGCTTCAGGGACACCCTAAAAGCTTATCTGAAGGCGTTCAGCATAGACCCAGCCACCTGGGAGACAGAGGCACATGACAGAGCATCATGGCGTCGCGCTGTGAAAACTGGCGCACAGGTTGCTGAGGAAAAGAGAACAACGCTGGAAGAAGAAAAACGCCAGAGAAAAGCAAGGCCCACGACACTAGCTCCAGCAGGAATAAACTGCCCAGTGTGCAGCCGAACATTCCACACTCACATAGGTCTCACCAGCCACATTAGGAGGCATAAAACCCCAGTGCAAAGCCCTCAGCCTCCTGGATGACAAAGTGGTCATCATCGAACCACGATGGACGAACTATATAAAAGTTTTAAATATGGCACATGCCGTATCAAATATGTTAATGTTTGGCTTTTATCGTTTAAATAATATTTATGAGGCAAGTTGTAATTTTGACAAGACGCTGATTGAATTGCCAGTGAAAAAAGAAAATCGTATAAACTGGTAGAGTTCTAAATTCTAATTTTCTTCCACAAAAGGTATGCTTTTATTTAACACGAGTACAATTGGGACACTCAATTATTTTGTACATTCATTATGTGTGCTTGTATTACTTCGGTCACTTAGTAACTTAGCTTGTGATATTTCAGTGTGATGATGTTTGTGCGCTCGTTTCTTGGTTTCTGTATTTGTTATGCACATCTCTTTATGTTTCGTTAAATATTGTTGCGTTTGTTGACCGTACTATTTCCACATGATACGGCGGGCGGTATGTCGTTAGAACGTAAAGAAACACGTTGGTATGTGGGTGGTACAGTTGGCGAGAGTTGCTATTTCCCTCTCCATTATAAAGGCACTGGCTGCTGGCACATTCTTTCCCTCTGATCGTGTCTAGGATTGTGCGTGTTGGTGTCTGGGGGCGAGAATGTTAACAGTAACATTGGCTTCTCTTAGCTGTGCATGAACGTTGACGAGAATGTAGCGGTCAACACAAGTCACCACTGAGATACAAACTCCACTATTTAGTACTACACTATGGCAAGATGGACGTTTACCTACTAGCTTCATGTGCTAAAGATTTTTTATCACTACGTTGAGAAGGTGTTCTATATTTTTGAACTTGTGGTCTTTTACTGGTCTTCGTATTGTTATTCATCTCCCAGTGGGTTTGAACTAAAGCTCAATCGTTAGTCGTATTTACGTTTTAAATCGTGCACACTGTTCAGTAGTTCAGAGATCTAATTGTAGGATAAAGATGCCTCATTGTAACTTTTTATGCTGTGACATTTGGGGTTTCAAAAATGTCGAAAACAAACAAAGTAATCCTAGTGACTAACAAGTATCTTGCACAAATATTTGTTACAAAAGTAATTGTAAAAAAACAAAAGTATTGTGTGGCAAAGATAGATCTCGATCTTTGATAAAGTCTTACAAGCACTAATAGTGAAGAGTCGAAACATAAAACTTCTTTGGTAGAGAGTCTAAATACAAATGAAGTTCATCTTCTACAATCTTATACCGCTGTGCTCACGAGGGAATCTGTTTCTGGAGTTAGCATCTGACGTCACAGCAGGGTGACCAATATGCTCTCCTCCTGCTTGATATTTAACAAGCCCCAGAATCTATTCATAGATCACATTGAGTCATTGAAGCCAACAGCACTTTAGCCTTTTATTATTCGTAACAGGCATTGGGAGAAACGTGGGGGAGGGGGGAGTCAATGTAACAGTGGAAAAACAATAGTTCAAAAGAAATGTTCAGCCACGATACTTGTCACGTGACTGCGTAAGTCAATTTTGTATTCTGCGTTGGGTTGACAGCTTTATTCTTTAATATACATCTAAACTTTAAGATGGATATTCTTATAACCGGCCAATATTAAATACAAACAGTGGAATGTGATTATACCGGTACATTAAAAGAGGGATCTTCTTTACACTCTGAATGTTGTCCATTACAAACGAATGTAGATTCTATGGCTTACTTCAATTAAGGTGGCGCTTGAAAAAACAAAGTTATCAATTAGGTTAAAAGACAATCAAACCCGATGTAGTTGTTACTGAAAGGCGAGGATAAATCTGTGTTGCTATCTGCGTAGAGGCTCTACTTACTCTTCGATAGCTGCTTTGGGCCGGACACCTATTATTATTATTATTATAGCTTTTATATAGCGCTACTTTCATGCTTATAGCATGCTCAGAGCGCTTTGGTCCAATCTCATTTGTGGACCAGTGGGGGGGAGGGGGTATCTAGGAGTTGGTTTTAGGCGCTCAGTAAACTCAACTCTGCCCGAGTCGGGTGTCGAACCTCGAGCCCCCATCTAGGTAGCCAAGTTCAAGCGCACTTAGCCTCTTGACCACGCTTCCTTATGAAGGATGGACGCATGTTCAAGACGATATTTTTTTCGCTATATAGCTAAGGATTATAGGGTAATAGAGGTGCCAATTAAAAGCGCTTTACAAATCAACACGGCGCCTCACTGGCAAGCAACTAGTATCAAATCTGAAACAGCAGCTGAAGAGCTCCCACGAAGCCGCGGAATCCACACTTGAAACCCGAAGAAAGCGAAAAGAGCACCCCGGCAACGACTTTTGTCTGCATCAGAAGTGGTAAAAAGGGTGCAACTGGGTCTGCGTAGTCACGTGAAATACTGCACTCATCTTTCACCATGTGAATGGAAGCCATTGCCTTGTCTGTCCGATAGTAATCTCTTACCTCAGTTTGCTGTAAAAGACGTTCTAAGTTTAAAGAATGTACCTTTTTTTTTTTTTAGAGTTTAAATGTTTTTCATCAACGAAGTCTTTTTTTTTTTTTTTTTTTCAATAATTCTCTGGCCTACAAAACTTAAGCATTCTGTTGAAATACGATTTCCTTAGGTCATGTCAACCTGGTGTTTGTAAGCCTGGTTTTATTCTGCTCTTGAATCCATAGACTTTTTTTTTTTAATCGGTAGTACGACTGTGGTTACACTAAGCCAAACTTGATACTGGGATTAAATTTGATTCGGGTAGTTCGTAGCTTCACAATTTATTTATTTTATTTTTGTTGGGATAATTATTGATAGCAAGTCTTTTTTTACAATGCCTCTATTCAAGATTGAACTAAACAGCTGATCTAAAAAAAAAAAGGCTCTAACGATTTTCCTAGAAATTAAACAGTTGATGTATATCGCTGAGAAAAGAATTACTAGCTCGTTGGCCACATGGGAAAAATTCTAGTTTGGCCTTTTTAATTTTTCAATATAAAAAATAAATAAATGTAAATTTGGCTAGATACTAGATCCAACAAAGGTTTTGAAAGGACTATCGCGTTCTTAAAAAGACTATCGCACTCGGGAATTTTCGAATGTTAGGCATTATTGATTCAAGAGTATAATACAGTACTGTTCAGGGAAATTGTGCGCCTCGTCTTGTAAGTCTAGATTTGAAGGCCTATCATAGTCAATATTTGTACGTAAATCTAGAATCTAGATTACATCTATATTCTACATCTAGAAATAGATCTACTAGAGCTTAAGATTTTCTAAATCAGAATTTTAGGTCTAGTGTTAGATCTTAATTTTCTTTATAATGAACATACCAAAAATAATCGCACAAATATGCCTTGCCTGCTGGCCGAATCAGAAAAATCATACGTTAAAGCGGCTGACGGAGTCACGGGTTCGATACCCGAAATGAATTAAATATTTTAAAATTATGAACAATTTAGTATGCCATACTTTTCGATACCTAGTATGTTCTTTCCATGTTAATTAGACTTTTTTTTTCTGTTTGGTATAATTGTGTTTGTCTACCTACGAATTACTGATGGTTGTCTCTTCGTGCAGCATGGGCGTACACTAAAGCCCCCTCCTCCCCCCCCCCCCCCATGCAATGAAACTCAGGTGTACCTCAAGGAACTGTCTTAGGTCCACTACTATTCTTAATTTACATTAATGATTTACCAAATTGCGTTACCTCAGGAACAAAAGTCAGATTATTTGCAGACGATTGCATAATATATAGAACAATAAAAACAACACAAGACACAGATATTTTACAAAGAGAATTAGATGAATTACAGAAATGGGAATCAAATTGGAGCATGTCTTTCTACCCAAAGAATGTCAGTTGTTAAGAGTAACAAAAAAACTAAAACTAATTAATTCCACTTATCTTATTCATGGCAAACCAGTAACACAGACTAAAAACGCAAAATACCTAGGTGTTATAATAAATGAAAAACTGTCATGGAATCCACATATTGATGAAACTACAAAAAAATCAAACAAAGCATTAGGATTTATTAAAAGAAATTTCTATAAATCAAATAAGAACATAAAACTAAAATGTTATTTAACCTTGGTTACTCAAGAAAACATTAAGAAACTGGAACAGACACAAAATAGAGCAGTGAGATTCATAACAAACGAATATTCACACTTAACCAGAGTAACACCTTTAGTAAAATCACTAAATTTAGAAAGCCTTCAAGACAGAAGGCTCAAAAGTAAAGTAGCAATAATACATAAAACACTGAACCATAATCTTCAAATACAAAAACAAAATTTAATAAAATACTCTGAAAGACACAAAGATAAAGGCACATTCCTCGTCCCATATGCTAGGACAAATTTGTACAAATACTCCTTCTTCCCTAGTGCTATTAGAGCATGGAATGGGTTGCCTGAGCTAGCCAGGAAAACCAGTGACTTGGCAGAATTTAAGTCATTGGTTAATATGCATGACTAAATGCATGACACGTAGGACGTAATCATCTTCTTTTTTGAAGTAACGTCTGTATTATATAAGATAAGTTATATATTTTTATATATATATGTCCATGGAATCCACGTATTGAAATTTCTATAAATTTCTATAAATCAAATAAGAACATAAAACTAAAATGTTATTTAACTTTGATTGGGCCAATAATAGAATATGCATCCTCCGTTTGGGACCCCTCAACTCAAGAAAACATTAAGAAACTGGAACAGACACAAAATAGAGCAGTGAGATTCATAACAAACGAATATTCACACTTAACCAGAGTAACACCTTTAGTAAAATCACTAAATTTAGAAAGCCTTCAGGACAGAAGACTCAAAAGTAAAGTAGCAACTATACATAAAACACTGAACCATAATCTTCAAATGCAAAAACAAAATTTAATAAAATACTCTGAAAGACACAAAGATAAAGGCACATTCCTCGTCCCGTATGCTAGGACGAATTTGTACAAATACTCCTTCTTCCCTAGTGCTATTAGAGCATGGAATGGGTTGCCTTAGCTAGCCAGGAAAACCAGTGACTTGGCAGAATTTAAGTCATTGGTTAATATGTATGACTAAATGCATGACGCGTAGGACGTAATCATCTTCTTTTTTGAAGTAATGTCTGTATTATATAAGATAAGATAAATCCCCTCCCCCGCAAAGCTACAGCCACTACGTTCCAGGAGCGTAGATAAGAGATGTTTGAGGTTAATATCATTAAACCCCCCCCCCTTTCCAATAAACAAAAACTAAATGGAAAACTATAGTCAATAAATACCGTGAGAGTAGCCAATTGGGGGTTTGAGGTGAATACTACTATATATATGAGAGATAGGAGCGCTTGATTGACCGGCGTTTGAGGAAGTTTCAGAAAACACATACACCTGGCTCCGATGGACTACCGGCTGAAATATTTTAAATGTGAAGTGTTGCCCTTAACTCAAGAGGCTAACAGACTTGCTCGCTCTATGCTGGGAGAAGTGCGTTGTTCCATCTGAACATGGAGATGCTGTTATCATATCCCTTTACTAAAAGAGTGACAAGTCTAACTGCTCCGACTATCGAGCCTTTACACTTCTGTCAGTAGTAGGAAAGATCTTTGCACCAGTTTTACTTGACCGACTAACTCTTTAGTGGGACAAAAAGGCCTGTCTGATCATTTTTTCAATAGAAAATGTGAAGCAAGACTGTGTACTTGTCCCTACTTTATTCGCTATCTTCTTTGGCATAATCATGGACATACGGTGGCAACAAATCTTCAGAACACCCGAAACCTGTCAAGCAATCTCACTTTGACCTTGTTGCCTTACTTGTACAAATAATAAGCTTAGTGTGGCGGTACGAACACTTATTTCAGTTTGTCACACATTACCCACCCCGCACCCTTTCTTTTTTTGGTCTGCCAAATGTGAAAGCCGTTGTGTCGCATGTCTGTTGCGCAATTGACTGCTGTGTTTCTGATATCGTTTTAATACTTTCATTGTCGTGTCTTTGTATAGACCCGCCACTATGTAGTGTTTCCCAACACCTCGACATATCGATTGGTTCTCAGTGTTCCCGCACATACCCTGTATGTACTCGTAAGGGGGCTGCGACGGCTTCCGTCTTGTCTGTGAGCCTATTACCACACCCTGGTATCTCCCTCCATGTTGACACTCTGTCGTCCCGACATGCCAATATCTTCTCATTGAAGCGTCTGGCTGATCCAGGACCTAGATAGACAACAAATCACCCACGTCCTGCCCTACCCATGGATCCAGCCTCTCTCGCTTTTTTCTCCTGCTTTTTCTTACTTTATCCCCGAAAAATAGTCTATTTCTAGGCCGTCTGATTTATTGGTCGTGGCTCATTGATAGATGAACTGGGAAGAAACGTAATTGATTTGGGGAAGGGGAGGGGGAAGGTGTTGGCTAGATCATTGTGCTGGGTAAACAACGTTTGTATTATGCATGCAGTGTCCTTCAAAGGTCGAGAGGACCAGGGCTGTCTGTCTTCTCACCCCTTCACTTCTTTTTAAATGGCAAAAGTGTGTGTGTGGGGGAAGCTTCAGAGCAATCATAGGCTTTCAAATATGTTGTGATTGTGGATAATACATGGGATTTAATCACAGTGCTCCTCACTGTGTGTCAGAAAGAGACAACACATTAGTGTCTTTAAAATTAAAAAAAAAATTAAAAATTTAATAAGTAATTGTCCATATTGTCATTGATATTCATGAATGAATTTTTGAAGTTGACATTCTCCAATCTGAACTTCTATGTACAAAACAGAAAAGTGCTAGACCTAATAATATCTAACTGTTGTGTTTTGTTGGATTGTTGGCTAGAGAGGAACATTAAATCATGAATTGAAAGTGCTAAACCTATTTATTATGCACAAAACTATTCCTCCAAGATTTGATCTAATCAAGCACATCTGCCTCTGGGCTCCTTACTTCATTCATATTCTGCATTCCTTTAGCATTATATCTTTCTATTCATTCTTTACATGGCTTCCTTCATTTTGATGCTTTTATTCTCTTTGTTATAACTTCCCATATAGATACTTGGTTTCTTTTTAATGTTAATGGTCATTTTCTTTTTTTTCCCCCTTAGTTTCACTTTGTTATTTACTTTGCTGTTTACTTTCTGTCCAATCATATGAGATGTTTGTACCTGAAAGAGACATGACAATTTATCTTTTAAGCTTTCCTTCAGTCTGTCCATCATGTGTCATTATAGACATTTTGATCTTCTTTTCTCTGCACTACTTTTTTCTTTCCACTTTCCACATCTTTTTGTTTTTCTACTTTTCTAAACACACACACACGCCTGTGATTCTTTTCTCTTTTTCTGAGTTTTAAAAATTAAAAAAAGCTAGATCTATTAATCATTGGTTATACTTTAGTTATTTTTAGGCAATATTAGTCCTTGCTAAAAATTTCCCCTATTTAATTACTTCCTTATTGCTCTTTACTAATTTTTATCATGATGTAAAAATAACAAACAAAATTAATTTTAAAAAAAATTGATTAGCCCTTTTCCCAAAAGGCATTCATCTAAGTTACTTTCAATTAGCACAATTTTGGAAACATCCAAATAAATAACTAAAGGACATGGTGACAATGAAACTAATTATGTCCTTATCATTAGACTTACCCGCTTGTATGTCCATGCTTGCCCATTATTTTTTTAGTAAGCCATGGTGACTCAAGATTTTAAAAAGTTTCCTATTCCTTTGTCTGTCAAACTGTTGGGGCTCTACACATGATCTGTCAACCATCTTCTTTCATTCCTCTCTGTCTTAAGTAGAATCTCTTCCAGTTACTGGTCTGTCCATTCTTTGATTATGTATCCACACATTTTCTTTGTCTGCCTGTTTTTGCTGAACACCAATTCATTCTTTTTCCATTTTTCAAGTTTGATCATACAACAAGTTCATCAATTTTTTTTTCTCTTCCTTTTTTTGTTACTGTTATAAACTCTGTAAAAATAAATATCACTTTATAAAAGCCATCAGATACTTCCATTTTTAAAAAATCTGTGAGTTTTATTGCCAGTGTTGTGAATATGTTTAGCATGCATTGTGTGTTTGGATGAGCCAAATAAATGCTAGTGTGTGTTGAAGAGGTGAAAGGGGGAGCTTCTCACTAACTGTACCAAATAAATGGGGGGACAAAGAATGAAAAGAAGTTTTTGCATCTAGAAGAATAAAGGTGTTTTATCATTGTAGGCTGCAACTAATGAGACAAAATAAATTTTAGAAATTTGTGTCACTGAGTGTTCCATTGAAGGAGTATATCAAATACATTTATATTTAAGGGCTTCTTGAATTTACATGTCAAAATTGTAGATGGCATTATAATGTTTTGTTTTTTTGTTTTGCTGATTTATCCTTTCAGTGACCAATGATTATTCTCATTTCTATATTTTCAGTCTGATATTAAAGGAAGCCAGAAACGATTGGTTGAGCAATTGACATCACAGATCTCAGAGTCTCCAGGTCCTCCTACTAGAAAACTTTTAGCCCGGTGCCTGGCCCTTATATTTAGTGTAGGGGATACCTTTGATCTGTTTGAAACCATCAACAAATGCAATGACATCATAAAGTCTAAGGATGACTCTCCAAGCTATCTACCATCTAGACTGTAATTTGTTTGGTCATTTTTTATTATATCAGTTAAATAAGTAAATAAATAAGTACAGTATCTAGACAGATTAATTAAAAACCTTTGAAAGATATTTATAATTCTTTTTCACAGTAATTGAAAATAGGAAAATATATTTATTAATATATTGTGCAGTGCTCTGCACTCAATTTTGACTACTATCAATAGAAAGGAATAGACTAAATACAAATATTTATTGTCCAGTCAAAAATGTCATAATATTTGGGGGGGGGGGGAGTTGTAAGGGGTTGCAATCATAGCTTATAAATTAAAATATTAAAAAAAAAACTTATCCCCAGTTGGTTACATTCTACAAAAGCAATCAATTTTCTTTCTTCTTATTTTTTCCTAACATTGACTACATAACACAAGTTAAATACTATGGATGGTTAATGTTAAAAAATGTGTTAATCATGTTCTCTTTAGCAAACTAATAGTACAAAGTAATTGAACAAATTTTTAACAATATTTTTCTTACAATAATTAGTACATAGAAAAGCTCTAGTGCCCAATAAAGATCAGGCACATGCAATACATTCAAAGTTGACAAATACTAGTTTAAACACTTTTTTAAAACATTACAAAAAATTGTTTTTTATAGCTATTCTTAATTGTATTCATTTGGATAATAGGGCAGCAATCGCTTGCCTGGGAGCCATGTATGAAAAACTTGGGCGTATGACAGGGCGCTCCTATGAGGACACAGTACAGAGTCTGATCAAATCATTGAAAAATGCAGAGGTAATTTTTTTTTTAAACACATTAAGAGGCAAGGTGGTTATAGTAACTGTAATAATAATAACAAAAAAAAAAAGAAAAGAAAAGAAAAACAATGGGAAAAATATACATTGTGTCTCTGTCTCTAAAACTATAATAAAACAAAAGAAAGGGCAAACTAAATGTATTGAGTTACTTTTATGCACACCATAACACAAGAACAGTAAGAATAAATAATAGTAAATAATAAGCAATTTTATAGTAACAATGATACCTATTTATATTCTTGCTCCAAACACAGCTTGCAGCATTTGCTGAAACTTGAATAAAATTTACAGATGACTTCTTGATTGCTGCTTATTAATTCTTATAAAGTTGCTTCTTCAATTTCTTTGAGCGTTGTGTAATTGTTATGGATTGCATAAACTCAATCTTTGATATAGCTCCATGGCTGAAAGTCCAATATTGTGAGGTCTGGTCCACTATGACCAATCCATCACTGTGGAAAATGTTGTTGATACCAATGTTAATTGTCATTTCCAATGAAGGACAACAGCTTTTGATTTAAAACAGTGTCATAGCACTCTTTGTTTCACGACTGATACCGAAGGTTTGCTCTTACTGTTGTTTTATTTCAGTTTTAGAGACTGAGACTTTAGAATCGCACTTTGTTTTCACAATTATTTTTGTATTGCACTTATTTCATGGTTAAGCATGTGCAGTGCAATATGGCCCAATCTCTTTTTGTGGGCCTTTAGGGAGAGGGGGTATGTTTGAGAAGATTTAAAGGAATGTTTAGTTTTTTCTTTTGTGCCTGAATGCCTTGTCCATAATACTCCAATAAATTATTAATTATAACCAATCTGTCACCACAGTTGTGTTTCAAGGATTGGCCTCTTTAGTCAAATGAGAAGTTGCAAAGGGGGAGCGCTATTCTTATAGATGTAAAATGCTATAGATTATTTAATTGGTACTATGTCTTATAGAGCTTCTAGTCTTTGATTTTCAGTTTTCTCAACCTGATATTGAAATCGGTACTCTCATTAACATATATATTCTTTTTATCGTTTCTTAATCTGATCTTATTGCTAAATATGAACTTAAAGAGATCCTTGGAAGTAAGACACAATCACATATCCAATTGTTTATCTAATGCTTTTTTTTTTTTTTTTTTTTTAAATTAAGTCTCAAGGCAGGTTTGAAATTATGCAAACTTTGGAGAAATTAGTTTCTGGCCTGGGGTCAGCAGGGTCAAGCACACATAAAGATATTTATAAAGCCTGTAGGCAGGCCATGACGGATAGATCCATGGCAGTTCGGCAAGCTGCAGCTAAGGTACGTTTAAAAAAAAAGATTTTATTTTTAATGCTGAACTCATATTACAGAAAGAATAAATAATGTGTAAAGTGTGATACAAAATGGGACAACAGTTACTAATGTGTTTCAACTGACTTATATAAATCAAAATTCTTGTCTGTCTAGTGTATGAATGAGCTAGTAAATGAAGTTCCCTTCATGAGTACTACAGAACTGGAAACTGTTGCCTCCCTTTGCATCAGGGCCTTGGATGGATCCAACTATGATGTCAGATGTACTATAGCTAAACTTCTGGGAAATCTAATGGCCACTGCTCAGGCCCCCAAGCAGCCAACAGGTAAGCTAAATTTATTTCATGCTCAATTTCTTCTTCTTCAGGATTCTTATTAGTTTAATTTTTTATTTTTTTTTACATAGTAAATTGGAACTGAATTTTTTGATAAAACTGAAGTTTTTTTTATTTTCAGCCAAAGTAAAACCTGCTCGCTTAGAAGATGTATTAGCACTACTAGCATCAGGATTCATCAAGGGTTCACTAGGGGGATTTCTTAAGACATCTGCTGCAGGGGATATGATCAAGGGATCTAACCCTGTGAACAGAGAAATTAGAGTTGGCATTACACATGTAAGAAATATCTTTAGAATATTAACAATTCATCCATTAATATAGAGGCTGAGTAAAGATCTAAAAAATTGTTGGTCAAATTGTGAATATTTTAGAATTGAGATTTTTATCACAAAATAAACAAGAATTAATTTTTCCTGTACTGTAAAATAAAATTGTTTCTTGCTTAGGCTACATTAATACAAAACTTTAAAAAAAATTATTATATTTATATATCAAAAATATAGTACCATTGGCTTTACATACATGTTATGTCCCGGGTTCGAATCCTGGTGAAGACTGGGATTTTTAATTTTGGGATCCTTGGGCTCCTATGAGTCCACCCAGCTCTAATGGGTACCTGACATAAGTCAGGAAAAAAAGTAAAGGCAGTTGGTCATTGTTCTGGCCACATGACACCATCATGGGCCACAGAAACAGATGACCTTTACATCATCTGCCCCATAGATCTTGTGACAGGTTGGGGAAAGTGACGTGTGTTTGGCGCGTTTAATGTCTAGGGGATGATTATTTTTGCAGTTATCACACACCAACCCATCATCATATAAATCGGGAGCAGGCACGCAACGAGACAAGCAATGAAAGAGAGATACAAGAGTTAAATTGAAGAATATTTATTTACATAAATATTTACATAAAAGAATAAAAAGGGGGAGGGTTTGCATCTATCTCTAAGCAATAATGTATTTAATCATCACTATTGCACTTAATAAGAGAGTATGTCACTTTGTCTTCTGAACTTAGCTGGTTGTCCTGTTGATGTCGCAGCTGGCTGTGTCCTAGCTTGAGGTTCTGCAGCTGGAGGTGGCGCTCTAGCGGGTAGAGGGACGCCGGTGATATAGTTCTTGTGGAGTCTCAATCCAAAGTTCTAATATCTGTAGTGGGCACAGTAGGGCGGGTGGCTGGCTACCGTGGGCACAAGGTTACTGCGGGCAGAGCGGATCTGCCGTGGGCAGCGTAGTGAGCAGGATAAGTCCAGTGAGTTGCAGAGGGTTTGGCGTAGCTATGATGTCTTGCACAGATCTGTGTCTATAGGGACGTCGCACCTGATAAGTTGACAGGTGGGCTTTCGAATAGGCAGGCAAGTAGATCTGATAGCGCCAAGTAGTAGAGTTGAGTAGATCCATGTAGGCAGGAGATGATACTCAATATCAAATAGGCAATTGACTAGGCGGACAATGCCAAATAAATAGGCAGGTAAATAATCCGCTAAATAGTTGAGTAGTGTCGAGTAGACACTGAACAGCAAATAGGCAGGTAAATAGGCAAGTGCGGTGCTGAATAGCACTAAGCACAAAGGCAGACACCTGAGGGAGGCTGCGGATAAATAAAGACAAGTTAGGACATGTCTCTCATGCATCTTATCGATGCCCTCGACTGAGGTGCATTCGTCACATTGGTAAAATTGCTTTAGAGCACAATGGGGATGATGACAAATGGGATTTGGAAAATAGATGACTGATAGTAGCGATATAAAAATGTACATAAAAGGGGAAATAATAATCTCAAATAAACAACACAAGTGGAAAGAGAAAAGGGGGGGGGGCGGTGGTCAGCGACCATGACGGTTTGTTTACATACGACCGTCGGCCGAGAACAATGGAGAGAGCGTCCGTTCAAGAGGCGCAACTCTCTCCAAAGTAGAATGATTACAGGGGAGATATTCATATATCTTCTCTAAGCGCAGTGTTAGTGCGCTAGTAAAATTATCAAGGCGGTCAGCCGAGATAAAGGAAATAAAATTAGATGTACAAATATATACATGGTTGCATCAACGATCAATTGAGCAACGTGGCATTGATAGATTAATGCAATACATAAATAAATACATATGCCATGTTTATGTTTTCTACTTACAACAGTAAGAAATACACAATGCACTAATTAAATATAAATGAAATAATAAAATACACATGACAGTATCCAGTGCGAAATATACACAAAGTAATTAAGATGAAACTTGTGATTAAGTTCAGCTTACCACCAGTTATTCCTCTAGGAGTGAGAATAAATGATATAGTCCAGACTCGACTGCTTAGATAGAATGAGAAATGAGAGAGTCTGGCTTGATTTAGTCTACCTTATATATAGGCCTGGAAAATGTGGGCGGAAACAGGAAATGTCCTAGGCTAAGAATTATCTTACACGTGGGTAAAGTCCGACAAGAGTCGCACCTTGGAAAGGTCAATAGGCGTGTTGGTCAGAGTGATCTCCTAGATCAAAGAGAGACGTGGGAGAAGGGGGGGGGGGAAAGGGTGACTTGCATTCCACCCAAGGTGGTGTCAACTGCGCCCGTCAGACATCCGGCCGGTAAGATCAAAGAGACTGTGTTTATCTTTACCCCGGTCAAGGGAAGACAAGTGAAAAGCCGCCAAGGTGGTGGACTCAGTCTAGTGAGACGAGGAAAAGGTGGGGGCGGGTG
Source organism: Biomphalaria glabrata (assembly GCF_947242115.1). NCBI lineage: Eukaryota > Metazoa > Mollusca > Gastropoda > Planorbidae > Biomphalaria > Biomphalaria glabrata. Next base: position 17,200,564 of record NC_074713.1, on the reverse strand, counting down.
AATAAAATGGGGATAGGACGGGGAAATATTTAAAATAAAATAAATAAATAAGGATAAATAATAATTAATGCTGTGATAAATTTGAGTGACTCTGACAGCAAGCTTTTGACTTGTCACAGATCTCAAGGTCAGAAAGGGGAACTTTAAAAACAACAACTGTATGTTACAGAACTATTTCTCTTCTCCTGTTTTATTTTCCTATAATTTTATTCTTACTAATTATATTATTAACATTTTGTTTCTTCCAGGCTTATGTGGAGTTTATTCGATGTATGGGAGGTCTTTGGCTAGAGAGGAACATCTCAATATTTCTGACTCATGTCCTAGATCTGGTAGCAAATCCTAAAGCCACACCTTCCCATGTGGATGCAGTGTATGCACGCAAGTGTGTCCAGTTTATCATGAGGTCAGTCATAGGTGGTATGCTAGGAGAAAAAGCTCAGATTGCTGCTGCTAAAGAAATTTGCCAGATCATTATCAAGCAGATGAATTCTGTTGGTAAGTACTTCAAAGAAACATTTGTAACATACTAATAAATAAGCTTTTACTTTTGGCAAAACAAACATTGAAGAAAAAAAATATTTCTTTTTAAATCTTCTATTATGTTTTAAATATCATTTTTTTAAAAGTCGCAAGGACTGAAAGGGGTACTCTACCTTACTTACCACTTAGGTGAAGCCAGTGCTGATGCAACAGATGCTAAAAACCAAGGAGCAGAGCTAAATAGCAGCCAGCATGTATTGGTGTGTGCTCTTCATGAACTGGGCTGTCTGGTGCTTAGACTTGGTACATCTGCTAGTCCTTTGGTCTCAGAACCTGCCACAGGTGAATTTTAATTCACTTAACACTATCAATGCCTATGCAAGTATTATCTTTTATCTTAATAAAGCAGGGCTACACTAAACTTATTTAATTTGAAGCATTATTTATATATACCACTTTATTATAATGTTCTTGTTTGGAAACTTATAAAATTGAAAATGTTTTCAGTATCTTGTTTAATTCTTTTTGTCCAGGCATCATTGAGCCGGTTATCTCTGTACTGATTCACCCCTCCCATGCTGCCAGGCTATCTGCCTCTTGGTGCCTGGCCAGCATAGCTGTTGCACTGCCCTCACATCTCACTCCCTTACTGGATGGCTGTGTGGACAGGATGGACAAGCTGCGCTCCTCACCTGAAGCTGTTGTAGGCTACAGCAGCGCATTAGCTGCTCTTCTTGGTGGTGTTTACCAGTGTCCATTAGGGATTCCACATTCTAAAGGAAAGGTAATCAATGGAATCATGGTTCTCAGTTCTACCATTATCCTTCAGCTTACCTTTTAACAATCCCTATTTCTATAAGTCTGTTACGGCGTTCTTAGAATGTTTTATAACATTATTATAATCTTTATTTATTGGTGTCATTACATTTTTTTCTTTTATTTAGTTCTAAGTTTGTGTCACATGACTGTCATATTTTCGCGCATATAACCCATGAGTTATACACGTTTTTACTAACAAATGGCAGCTGTGCAGGGTATACAAAATTACTATTACTCATAAACATGGCATAATGAAACTATGGACATACTGGTGGATCTTTATACCTCTTATAATTTGCTGTGTGGTTGTGAAATGTAGATTGCAAAGCTTTATGAACCTCTCATTATAAACCTTAAGAGAACAAATAGTACTGATGATAGTACTTTATGCACAGGTAGTTTACTGCAAGTCATGCTTTGCACATGCAGGGTATATAAGGGTACAATTTTCTTTTTGCTTATTTTGTTATTTGTGCTGGGTATACACATATACGAGGTATATGTGCATGAAAATATGGTAGTAGTATAGTACAACAGGAATTAACTAGTTAAAAAAAAACTTTCATCTATAATATGAAAAATCAATTCTAAAAATTCCTTTAGTTATCAAAGGCAGGATCATCTATGGAACAACCAGATATACCTGTTAACTACCTCACCCTAAGATCAATGTTAGTCAACAATCACAAAGGGCATCAGGAAGCATAGGCATAGCCATGTACAAAGAAATGACCATGCCTAACAAACTGGACAGTATTAACCAACTAAGAACAGGACACTCACCTCTGTTAAATTATCATCTTAACAAAATAAATCCCATACACCTACCCCTTTGTAGGAACTGCGCCCACCCTTATGAAGCTGTAAACCACATCCTCTTTGAATGCCCCTTCCTAATCCACCTTAGGCAGACCCTACTACCATTTCAGCCGAACATAACCAACATCCTGTATGATAGTGCTGAACAGCTGAAGAGAACAGCACACTATTTTTCCTTGGCAGAGTCTGCAAAAGAGCTCACAGCTCAGCAGCAAAAAGCTGGCTAGAAGAAGAAGAAGAAGTATCAAAGTTTTAGTTTCAGTCGAGCTAATTTAATTTTTTTTTCTTTTTTCTATCACATTTCTCCCTTTCCCACAGCAAATATTTAGTATAGCTGAAGAATTACTTAGAACAGCTTCTCAGAACAGTAGGCTTTCATTGCAAAGAACACAGTCTGGCTGGTTGTTGCTTGGAGCTTTAATGACACTAGGTAGGATATTTAATGGTGTTTTTTTTTTGTACTAGTTGGATATCATGTTGTGTCTAAATATTTTATCAATATATCTTCTCCATTGCAGGTCCTTCTGTTATTAAGAACCACCTACCCCGCATGTTGTTACTTTGGAGAAATGCATTTCCTAGGTCAGTCAAGGAACTTGAGTCTGAGAAAGTCAGAGGTGAAGCTTTTACCTGGCAGGTGACTTTAGAAGGTAGAGCTGGGGCACTAGGAGGTAGGCATTATCACTAACCTTTTACTGTTTAGGTGATGAATGGTGATGTAGATAGGTAAATTATTATAATGTTAGAATACTCAAATTTAAAATATTTAAACATAACAATCTTACAATTCTTAAGAAGTCTTGTCTACTTTTGATTTATTGTATAAAATTATTACATTTTTAAGTTATGTTATTTTGTAAGTTTTATATAAATTTAATTGATTTTACCAATGCTTTACCATCATTGCAACAGTTAAGTAGCACCATTCAGATAAAAACAATATTTCCATGGTTTAATGAAGGGGTGGGCAACCTTTTTGTATCGAGGGCCGCATTAACAAAATTTTGGGAATGGGGGGCCGCATATATGTATTTATATATATATGTGTGTGTGTGTGTGTTTACTTACAACTTAGAAAAATATGCTAGTTAACTGCATAATGTCTTTTAATTAATATTTATACTGTATTATACATTCACTTTTCCTTTTTTTTCCACATTCCAAATTGAGGAATTACTAGAGTTAACAATTTCTGAAACCAATTTAACAATTTTTTTTTTAATTTGCTATTGTCTTTTCATATTACATTTCACCACAAATGTACAGTTGTACTTAATGTGAGGAATTTAACTATTTACACTCGTGCGTAATGTTCCTGAATTGTGGAACTAGCTTTCTAGTTGTTATACTTGTGACTGCTGTCAAATTATAGTCATTCACCATCGACCTGTGATTACACTTGTTTATTTTCCACAAGAAAAATACTTGTTCACATATGTATGTGTACCAAAATAATGTTAAAACTTAGCTGCAAAGTTTTTTTAAAGTGTGGAAATACAGCTTCTGGCACCCATTAAGCTACCGTGGAAGTACTGACTTGAACTTCTCTTACAGGTTATAATTTGCATGGCGTTATGTTCTCTGGAGCTGAATCAGCTTCTGCACTAAATGGTGAGCTGATGGTATTGAAAACTGGTTCTTGACGTCTTAAAATTTGCCTTCATAAATTTCATAATTAAGGAATCCAAATAAGTCTGGTAATATTTACCATTTCACTAGAAATATTTTCACCTTTCAACAAAGGAAAATGACAAAACCTATTTTCCCCTGCTGGCCTGGAGAAATTGGAAAGCCTTTTTTTAACATGCATTACATAAGCAAGCAGCCCATTGCAATAACTACCATGAAAAACATAAAATGTCTTCCACTCTTCATTAGAAATATTAGTTTCAAAGTCACAGTCAATATCCTTCTAAGAATATGGACATTTCTTCTTTGAGAATTTATATTCTTCTCATTACCTTGCCCATGCTAAGCCAGCGGATGCATCGGAATATTTAGTTTATATATCTACAAGTACTTTTCTATACTGCCTGTGGTTATGACCGTAAGTCTGATGTTGTTATTAACGTTTTTTCTTTGGCATAATATGATGAGAATTCAGGCAGCTTTGTGCAAACTTTTCTGTTTAGAGTTTATGGTTGGGATATTCTTTTAAAAAAAAGTTTTTCTCAGTCAAAGATCGAGCTCCATCAGTTGTTACACTTGCCATCTTGTTCCAATCATACCCAACACTCAACACAGTTCTTCAAAGCATTGAAGAAATACTGGTTTGAGATTGTGTCTTTGACTTTATATAATGAGAGAGTTTCGATAATTTGTAGGGAAATTTAGAATTATTTTTAATAGATTAGCATTTTTATATGTATATACTGTGGGTACACATGATTTCTGTAGGTATTCGCGGGCCGCATAAAACACTACAGCGGGCCGCATGTGGCCCGCGGGCCGTAATTTGCCCACCGCTGGTTTAAGGAATAAATGAAACAAATTTATCTTTTATTTATTTATATATATATATATTTTCCAGCTATGTACAGTTTCTTATTAAACTGTCGAGACCTGGTAACAGAAGATGTGATACGCAGAATGCTGGCACCACTTGAATGTGCTCTAGTAATGATGTCACAGTAAGTCACATAGAAGAAACCAGCTGTCCTCTTATCTCTTTCATTTAATCATTTTGAGCTCTGTACTGTTCACTAAACTCTTTTAAGATTTATATGCTATCAATCTTTTATTCCAGGCTGGCATCAGTCATAAAAATGTATGGGACCCAGCTCAAAGCCAGTGCTGCTACAATAAGATTGCGCCTTTATGATGTCCTATCACTTTTACCTCCAGAGTCCTTTGATGGTAGGTTTTTCTGATTAAGATGCTATACAATTTTTAGTACTTTACTTCAATAATGCAACAGTGTGAAATTAAACAATTTGTTTCAATTTCAATTGTAAACATTTATAGTTAAAACCACTGATGACATTTAAGTATTGAAACTTTAAGATAGCAGAAAGTTAAGGCATTCTATTAAAGAATCTTCTTAAATTGTTTTCTCAATAATTAGTTCAAGTGGAAAAAACAAAATTTCCTTTTACTTAGCTTAAGCATATTATTGTAAATACAAATCTCTCCTTTTTTTTTTTAAATCAAAACTATCCATAGGTTTGTATCCTAATCTTCTTCGTGAGCTGGTAGCGGAATTCACCCTTACTGATAACCCATCCAACACCACAACATCACAGCTGAGGTTTATGTGTCATGCCGATGACAATGTCATTTTGGGCTCTTGGTTGCAGGAAACAGACCACAAAGCTATTGAAGATCAGGTATAGAAATATTAGTTTCAGACACATCTTTCTTGTTCAACACTTTATTATAGGGCATGCAATGTCATATGTCATTGTGAAAGTCCAAGTTTGTATAATATTGTTGAGCAAGTTGTATAGTTTCTTTGCTGTCAGTCAAACAGCAGCCTGAGTCCATTGTGTAGTTTATATGCTTATTGTTTTTGAAGACTTAAATATTTGTTTCATTGTGTCTGTTATTCAATGGATACCAGCTCACATACAACTAGCAGGAAATGAGAAGGCTGACACACTCGCCAAGAGTGGGAGAACAAACTCACAAGTAAACTCTGCACTCTATCCAGAAGAAATGAAGAAATTAATTGTAGAAAAAATAAATGAGAAATGGACGAGCTCCCATCCAAATCACAAGAAAGATGATGCTTACTATAAGCTATCCCGACAAGACCAACGTCTAATCTTTCGACTCAGGACCGGACACAACAGAATGCGACAACACATGTTCCGGAAGCTCAAAATTGGAACCAGTGAAATCTGCCCATGTGGAGTATCACCAGAAAATGCCGACCACATCCTCCAAAACTGCTCTCTCTACCAAGAGGCCCGTATAAGACATTGGCCCCAAATCACCCCAATAGAAAGAAAACTATATGGAGAGCTCCCTGATTTGGAAACCACTGCGCAGTTCATCTCATGTATTGGTCTAGTCATATGAACACTCCAACATAACAATGAGAACGATGAAGAAGAAGAATTGTGTCTGTCAATTTTAAATTATGTTTTTAAAAAAAATACATTATTTAGTATTAATTAAAAATTTTTTTTTTTACTTTTTTTTACAAGTTTTTATGGAGCAGAGTCAAATTAAAATCATGGGGATGGAAAAAAAAATAGAAAAGAAAACAATAATATGGCTGTGGAATATGTTTTTAAATCTATATGTACATCCTGATCAAACAGAAATGATGCATGTCAACTTTGCTGGTTGGCATTGTGCTGAATGAAATACATAATATTTTGTTTAAATCAGTGAACTCTTGCACACAAGTTTTATAAATCCTTCATTTTAACTAATATTTAACAAGTTTTTCTTTGGCATTGTCTCATTTCCATGGAAACAAATGTAACAAAAGAAAAATATACCTGTATGTCTTACAAAAAGAAAAAAACAAAACTTGTCTAATGTTTTGTTTGTTTGTTTTGATCATTTAACTGTACACCCCAACAAATGACAAGATGCTCTATTCTTGTGTACCAACATATTTTAGATGGAGCCCAATCGTAAGGTGGATAAGGACATTGTAAGTACAACTAACTTAATACATTGCCTGCAAACCTTACAGCATCAGTATGAACCTGCCTCTCATGCACATGTCCCTCATGATGATTTCGCTACCTCTCCTCCCTCCAAATTGTGGCCACCTTACAGTGTTTGAACTCACCGCCAATTTGAGCCCAACTTTTCTAACTAATTCTTTAACTTTTCAGTGTCAACACTAAGAAATGATGTGTTTATTATTTGTTGTTGTTGTTTGTATCTTGTAACCTGTACAAAATGATGAGTCTACTGGTGAAAGTTTTTTTTTTTTTTTTTTTTTTTTTTTTTTTTTTAACTATTTTTTTTAAGTAGAAAAAATAGAAGTTGGGAGGAGAAATGAGATAACAGATTTGTAAAATTGTATCAATATCTCAGCTTATTTTGACTGTTAGCATCTCCTGTTTATGTCTGCAACAGTGTGCATGTTTTTCTTCCAGCTTTGAATTTGAATGTTCATTACTAAAAATATCTAAAAAATAACAAAAAATGTATTCAGATTTAAAAGAATTCTATATCATTTTTTTAAAATCATTTAAAAGCAGCAAAACCATGTTAAGAGAACGTACTCATATTATTTTAGTTTTGAAAGTAAAGTTATGATTATGGGAAAAGAAAAGGAAGGGTTTATACACATTTTTGGTAAATCAGCAGCTAATAAACTAAAATATTTCAAGCATTTGATTAGACCAATGCAAAAAATATTTTAAAAATACTAAAGTTAATTTTGTGAATACATGCCTTGAGAGGTTGCTTAACAGTGTACATTTGATCAGTTTCTATGCTGCATTAGTGCTTAGCTAATTCAATTCATTATGTTCACAGTTATTTTAACCAAATATTTATTTCAATGTTTTTCATTTGGCTTTAATATGTAAAATAAAGATAGACATGGAAATGAGACTAGCAACTGGTTCTGGATTTCAATGTGGCTGTTGTGAATGCATTGCTTGTAAATGTTATCTATTTTTTTTTTTCCTTGTGTGTTAAAAATTGACAATTAAATTTTTTTAAAAATAATTTTCAAAAGATAGTGTTTTCTAGTTACTTTATTGGTTATAAGTATTACTCTGTGCCGTAGATATTCTAAAGAAAAAAGATTTTTATCATTTCAACTTTTTCTTCTCGTCTAATAGCTACAACCCAACAGTGCATCAGGCTCTGGAACTCTGGAACATGATAGTCAATCCTTATATATCAGATGTCCACCAGTAAGTTAAAAGCATTATAGAAAATCATATACCAACTAAATATACATCAAACAAAATAAATAAATGCTGGTTTAATAATAGACTAAAGAAGCTTTGTAAACAGAAGGAAAACCTATATAGAAAATTTAAAGAAACTAATGCAGAAAGAGTTTACAAAAAGTATATAAAAATTAAACACTTAACCCAAAAAGTAAGCAGACAGCTGCAGAGTGAATATATAAACAATGTAATATCTAAAGATAACAACAAAAACCTATGGTCATACATTAAGTCTAAGAAAATGGAAACAACAGGCGTAGCGCCATTAAAAGATGAACATAACATAATACATAATGATAATGAAACTAAAGCAAACATTCTAAACAAATACTTTGCATCAGCATTCTCAGCCCCAGGAGACAAAGACATATTACTGAATTTGAACCAAGTAGACAACATAGAAGATATAGTAGTACAAGAAAATGGAATTCAAAAACTATTAGCCAACACCAAACCAAATAAAGCTTCTGGACCTGATGGTATTCCAGCTAGATTACTCAAAGAACTAAGTAATGAGCTAGCCCCAGTGTTCAAAATACTCTTTCAGGCTTCACTTAACCAGGGCAGAGTACCAAAGGACTGGAAAGAAGCTAATGTCACCCCCCTATTTAAAAAAGGAGAAAAATCTGACCCAGGAAACTACAGACCAGTATCACTTCCAGCATCACATGTAAAATCCTAGAACACATAATATGTAGCAACATCATAAACCACTTAGACAAACATAATGTCCTCACACCATACCAACATGGCTTTAGGAAATATAGATCATGTGAAACACAACTAATAGGACTAATTGATGATTTTTCAAAAGGTTTAGATAATAGTGAACAAATAGATGCTATCTTACTAGATTTTCCTAAGGCTTTTGACAAAGTTCACCACCATAGTTTGCTTAAAAAATTAAAATATTTCGGCATTAATGGTCCACTGCATCAGTGGATTAAAGACTTTCTGATAGGGAGAGAACAAACTGTAATAATAAATGGCTCTAAATCAAAACCGATAACAGTAAACTCAGGTGTACCTCAAGGAACAGTCTTGGGCCCACTACTATTTTTAATTTACATAAATGATTTACCAAACTGCATTACTTCAGGAACAAAAGTCAGATTATTTGCAGACGATTGCATAATATATAGAACAATAAAAACAACACAAGACACAGATATTTTACAAAGAGAATTAGATGAATTACAGAAATGGGAATCAAATTGGAGCATGTCTTTCCACCCAGAAAAATGTCAGTTGTTAAGAGTAACAAAAAAACTAAAACAAATTAATTCCACTTATCTTATTCATGGCAAACCAGTAACACAGACTAAAAACGCAAAATACCTAGGTGTTATAATAAATGAAAAACTGTCATGGAATCCACATATTGATGAAACTACAAAAAAATCAAACAAAGCATTAGGATTTATTAAAAGAAATTTCTATAAATCAAATAAGAACATAAAACTAAAATGTTATTTAACCTTGGTTACTCAAGAAAACATTAAGAAACTGGAACAGACACAAAATAGAGCAGTGAGATTCATAACAAACGAATATTCACACTTAACCAGAGTAACACCTTTAGTAAAATCACTAAATTTAGAAAGCCTTCAAGACAGAAGGCTCAAAAGTAAAGTAGCAATAATACATAAAACACTGAACCATAATCTTCAAATACAAAAACAAAATTTAATAAAATACTCTGAAAGACACAAAGATAAAGGCACATTCCTCGTCCCATATGCTAGGACAAATTTGTACAAATACTCCTTCTTCCCTAGTGCTATTAGAGCATGGAATGGGTTGCCTGAGCTAGCCAGGAAAACCAGTGACTTTGCAGAATTTAAGTCATTGGTTAATATGCATGACTAAATGCATGACGCGTAGGACGTAATCATCTTCTTTTTTTGAAGTAACGTCTGTATTATATAAGATAAGATAAGTTATATATTTTTATATATATATGTCCTCCTTCAGTTGCAAAGAGACTAAGATCACCTCATAGAAATGAGATGAACGCTGGGCATTAGCTAAGGTTGGAACGATGTTGCCCACTCAGTAGTTTCCCTCTCTGCACGCAGCTGATGTGTCCAAAGGAATGGAAAGTGCCAATATTATAGTTTGGGACCAGCTGCGTTGCAGGCTCTGCTCTTCCTCAGGGTTGACTTCCAAAGCCTTTTCTCCATTTTCGGATATAGCTAGACAGCAAAGGTTAAAATTCATTTACTTCTCCTAGGTGAGTAGCCAGCCAAGGCTAATGAGACCCTCCTGCCTAATATATATGGTACTCAATCGTCAAATCTTGTATACATTTTCTTTACTTTATTTGCAATTTAAGAAATAATAGTCATTTTACAGATTTAGGTAATACTAGTATAAGTCTTACATGTATGTATATATTTGCCCCTGCATACAGTTTCTGACAATTCTTCTGTCCCTCATTTCTTGATGTAGATCAGATCTAAGCCTTAAAAAATACACCTGCATGCAATAGTTTTTAATCAAGTATCTACAATCACGTTTACATGAAGTACTATTCAGGGTTTTTGAAAAAAAAAAATTTTCATGATTAAACACTAGAATTTAGCTATTAAATTTTGAAATAAGCACAAAAAATAAAGTGTTATGGTTTATTTGGTTGTTGCTTAAAAAAAGGATGAATTTGCTTTTTTAATTTTCATTATTTTGTACACATTTTTTCATACATTTACAATCGTATGCTTACACACCTAAGGGTGCTATTTAGTTTATTCTTAAAAAAATATAAGAAAATGATGTATCATTATAAATTACTTATTTCAGAATGAACCTGTCCCAGGACCTCTGCCATTAGGGGTCACTGTTATAGACAGCTCTGTCAAACTGTATGGAGTCATCTTCCCACATGTGGCTCACAAACATCGCTACCAAATGCTGCAGCACTTCAATGAGTGCATACGTCAAGCTAAAGGCCCCCGCCAGCAAGCTGTACAAATGAATGTTTTTACTGCAGTCCTGTGTGCACTTAAAGTAATAAATCTTCCTGAGATTTTTTAAAAATTTTACTATGTAATAGCTCATATTTATTTTTCTTGTTATGTTGTAACATATTTCCAAAGAAATAACAAATTCTAACATAATACCATTTTTAAGTAATGAATTGAACACTTACAAAAGATTGTAAAAAAGTCATGCTAAATATTTTAAATGTCTTAATAATTTTAGCTTCAAGTTTACTTTGTAAAAAAATTACAATTAATCTAATTTTTGGTTTGTTTCTGTTATCAGAGTTTGGCAGAATTAAAAGCTAGCTTGGGTCCGGATGATGTGAAGAAAGCTGCGTTTTCTTTAATAATGGTAATATAATTTTTCCAAGCTCAAATATTTTAGTCCTTATTTACAAAGTCATAGATTCTTGTTCCAGGACATACATTAATAGAAATCTTGATCCTATAGGATGCCATGAGCAGCAGTAATCCTATACTAAGGTGTGCAGCTGGGGAGGCCCTGGGTCGTATGGCTCAGGTAGTAGGGGACACCAAGTTTATTGCAGAGATGGCTCAACACAGCTTTGACAAGTAAATCTTTTTTTTTCCTTTGTAATTTTTTAAAACATTCAATAACTGTTTTAAATCTTAATTTTTAAATTGCAATGATTGTCTTGCAGGTTGAAATCTGCACGTGATGTGGTCAGTAGAACTGGACATTCTTTAGCTCTTGGATGTCTTCACAGATATGTGGGTGGTATGGGTTCTAATCAGCATTTAAATACTTCTGTCAGCATATTGTTGGCTTTAGCACAAGATTTCAATTCTCCTGTTGTACAAGTGAGTTAAAATACTTCTCATGAAATATTGTTAGTTGTAATAAATATTAATTTTCATGTTTCATTTTAATTATTTTTTTGGCTGTCATATATAATCCTTTATGTTTAACAATTGTAAAAACTCTCAATGTTTTGTTGTTGTTTTTTTGTCAAGAAATCCTCTCATAAAAATGCTAATAAAGCTGTGTTGTTTACATTTGATCTTAATTCTGAAAATTAGCACGATTTTAGTTGAAAAATCTATATATGTACTACGACAGGCATGATTGTAAGCACTCTCTCTCAAGAATAGCCTGACATTTGGTGTATGTACTTTCATCAAAGTTAATTTTTTTCTTGACTTGGGTTGGTATTCTCTCGTGAACATCCTTTCTTTGTTCCATTGTTATCTGAGTGAACTATAATCACTTTTATTCAAACAGCAGTAGTATAAACATTATTTAAAAAATGGGTCCTGAAAGTTTTTTTATTTGACAAACCTGATTTATTTCTACTTTTACCAGGTGTGGGCTCTCCATGCTTTGGCACTGATAGCTGACTCTGGTGGTCCTATGTACAGGAGTTATGTTGAGCCAACACTGTCTCTAGTTCTACAGCTTCTGCTGTCTGTACCACCAGCTATCATTGATGTTCACCAGTGTCTTGGGAAATGTTTGTCTGCTCTCATTACATCTATAGGACCAGAACTGTCAGGTACCACAAACACATACCGGGTTTAGCAGTATATATTAAATTACTTTTAATCTTGTTAAATAAATCTTGCTTGTAACTAAGATCTGGTTTTTGAAAGAACTTTTTTAGCCCTGATTTACCACTAGAAGCTCAGCTACACAGAATTTTTCTAACTGTATTTGTCATTATAGCTGTGCATACTGAGGATTGTTTATTCTAAACAAAGAGACTTAGCGTAGAAAAATACAGTTGCTTTTCTTTCTTTTCTTTTCATCAATTTATTTGATTGTATTTTTCTAGGAAATTCTAGTGCTATTGGCACAGCTCGACTCTACTGCCAGGTTTGTTGTGCAGTGATGCAAGCACACCCTGACTCACTTGTACAAGCTGAGGCCATAGCTTGTCTTCAGCAACTTCACATGTTTGCACCAAGGCACCTGAACTTAAGTAGTCTTGTACCCCATCTTTGTGTAAGTTGAACTAGCTGACCAAGTCACCTGAACTTAAGTAGTCTTGTACCCCATCTTTGTGTAAGTTGAACTAGCTGACCAAGGCACCTGAACTTAAGTAGTCTTGTACCCCATCTTTGTGTAAGTTGAACTAGCTGACCAAGTCACCTGAACTTAAGTAGTCTAGTACCCCATCTTTGTGTAAGTTGGACTAGCTGACCAAGTCAACTTAACTTAAGAGGTGTACCAACTTAATGTTATAATTAGTTATTAATGTTATAAAGACCCAAATGCTGTCTGTTAATTGTCTCTTTTTAAAATAATCCTCTTAATTTTTCTATTGCAAATTAAACTTTTAAAAAGTTTTAGCATGTTCATCATATTGTAAAGTTTTTACATCTTTTATCTCATGTTATCATTTTTACTACCCATATTTTAAAATGGAAAGCACTCAACATGTATTTCTTTGTTGCTGCAGGAAAATTTATCTAGCTCTCATCTCTTGCTGCGAAGGGCAGCAGTGTCCTGCTTACGTCAGTTGGCTAATAGGGAAGCTTGTGATGTTAGTTCTTTAGCTTTGTCTTTTGTGGGATCCGAGAAAGATGCTAAAAACAGTTCCAATATTGCTGAAACTGGTATGACTCTAGTTTTACCACATCATTAGTGAATATTAAAGTGATATATGAGTGATATGTAATTAATTAAGCTTATGAAAAAAAAACTCTAATTTCTTTATAGGTCTAGAAGGTGTTTTGTTTGGTATGCTAGACACAGAAACAGACACACAACTCTTGTCAGATTTAAGGGACACAATAGACTCACTGCTTCAGTCTTTAGCTATTGCTAATCTGGCAAGATGGCTGGCTTTACTAAAAGATGTATTGTCTGCCTCATCTGGTAAGAATTTTCAATTTTTTTAGATGAGTTTTTATAAACATTATACATTTCAGTACTGTTCTGTCATTGTAAGATAATTAATTACACGAGCATGTATTATGATCTAATTAACTTAACATTGTTTACAATGCTAGGGAATTTATGTTAGTTCTGGTGACAGTTGTTTTTAATCATAATATAAATATTTCAAGATGCTTTTCTTGTATATGTAAATAATAAATAAATTTAAAAATCATGTCACAGGTTTAAACAGTATTACATAAAAAAATGTATATAAGCATATGCATTTCACAAAATGTATAACCTAACCAAATTACTTAGATAATTAATGTAAAAATATTCCAATCACATCTACAATAATTGACTTATAAGATAATATTTGTTTTTGATTCACTATTTAGATGCAGCCAATACTGAAAGTGAAATAGAAGACTTGGGGGATAATGATGATGAGGAAGAGGGAGATGATATTGGTGTGACATTCAAGGCTGCTGATCCTGATGTTACACATCCATCTGTGGCGCCAAGGTAAACAATTTTATTATGAGCTCAATCACTCTATCAACTTAGTTTGAAGCTTTCCTCTCCTTAGTTTTTTAATAGTTCATATTAGTTATTTTTTCTGATAGTCTAAAATGTCTTAATTATTGATTTTTAGAAGCTGTATTATTAATGTGTTTGTCATACAAATGTAAATTTGGTTAACTTTCTCTTAGACTGAAGTAAATTGTGTTTCACACAGGTGGCCTACAAGAGTGTTTGCTGTTGAATGTTTGATGAAAATAATCTCATCATGCGAAGGTGGTGAAGGCCAGTTTGATCTACAGCTTGCTAAAGAACTCAAGGAGAAGACAGGAAAGAGTCAGTGTTTTTTGTTTGTTTTTTTTTTCATTTTTAATTGTATTACTTGATACACAATACACAATGTGGATGTAGTGCAATTGAGCTGTTTATTTGATGTGTGCATCCAGCGTGTTGGAAGGTCATGTCCAGTGTGTGTCAATTGTACTTGAGCAAAAAGTAATGTGGAATGTGTGTGTGTATTTTTTTTTACTTTGGAGATGAATCTTGTTGAATAAAGCCAAGAAATAGGTAGTTCTATTTGGTATTATTTTATTACAGTGGAGTTATTTTTAAGATTATTACATTGTATCTTGTTTTGGTTTTCAGACAATTTCTTAGTGCTACACCTTACAGACCTTATAAGAATGTCCTTCATTGCTGCCACATCAGATAGCAATCAGCTCCGGTTGGTTGGGCTTGCTGCTTTAGAGGTAAGATGTGAACATATTTATTGTGCAGGTACATCATACAGTCTTTAATTAGGATTTTACTTTGCAGCATAGTTTTAATTCTTATTATATATTTGCTTTTTTAATCTTAAAAAAAATATTTACACACACAAAAGGTGAATTTTTTTTTCTCTATACTTATTTTGCTCCTTTGTACTATTCTCATAGTAAACAAATTAGCGACCCTTGCCTTCTCTGTTTGGACTTCTATATACATTAAAGAAACTAAATAGGATACTGTGAATATCAAAATTTATCTTTAACAGACCCTGATTCTGTTTTAACATTTTTGTTACTACAGGAAGTCATCATGCGTTTTGCATCAGTCCCTGAACCTGAGTTTCCTGGTCATGTTATCTTAGAGCAATATCAGGCACAGGTAAGAGGAAAACTTTAAAAAACTTTATTATGTATTACCTAATGCTTTAAATGGATCAATTGACTGCATCTGATTATATTTGTGAAAGGTCGGTGCTGCCCTGAGACCTGCTTTCTCACCTGATACACCCTCTGATGTCACAGCTGCAGCTTGTGAGGTTAGCAATAACACTTAAATTCAATTAAGTCTTAATGTCCTTTGTCTTTGAGTTTTTATGATGAACCTTTCTTTGTAAGCTTAATTAATTTGTAACTCTGCACCCTGGATGACGGAAGACATAAAGAATGCCAAACTTATTCGCGACGTGCCGAACGTACATTCCAAAAGACAGGTCTGACGATACATCGACAAATATATATCCTAGAAAAAAACAAGGTTAACCGTATGATAAGAGACGCAAAAGCTAGTCATATTCGACAAAAAATCGAAACTTCTAATTCTTCAAAGGAGCTATTTAGGATCATCGCTGAGATGTTAGGGGGAGCAAATAACGAACGTTTGCCGTCATCTATCCCATTATCTGAACTTCCTGATTCCTTCAATAGATTCTTCATTGGGAAGATTGAGCAGATTAGAAATGACATGCCATCCCTCTCATCACAGCTTGACCACTCTCCAATCTTTCAAAATTCTCCTTCTTGCAAGTTTCAGCTTGTATCTGAAGGTTATGTCAAAAGTACTATTTTAAAGATGCCAAATAAGTCATGTGACCTTGATCCCATTCCAACCTCCTTGCTCCTTGAATGTTTAGATGAGCTTGTACCCACAATTACTAACATTGTGAACTCTTCACTGACTTCAGGCATTGTACCACAGCAATATAAGCATGCACTTGTCAGGCCCTTATTAAAAAAATCCAGCCTTGACCCCGAATGTCTAAAAGTATCAAATCTTCCCTTCCTGTCAAAGCTTCTTGAGCGCATCGTGTTAGCGCAAATTCTTTCTTATCTTGAACAGTACTGTCTCTTGGAAGAATTTCAATCTGCATATAGGAAGTGCCGAAGCACAGAGACAGCAGTGGTCAGAGTACTAAACGACTTACTTCACAATTCCGACATAGGCCACATCTCAATTCTTTCAATGCTGGACTTGTCCGCAGCCTTTGATATGCTAGACTACGAAATTATGATGGCCAGGTTCTCTGCCACTTTTGGTTTAACAGGAATCGTCCTAATATGGCTTGGATCCTACCTGACTGAATGCACCCAAAGTGTCGTTGTTAAGGAAACTGATTCAACAAGCTTACTATTGAAGTAAGGAGTACCCCAGGGATCAGTTCTAGGCCCAGTACTGTTCACTATGTATACATATCCACTCAGCGGTGTCATACGGCCGTCATCCTATACCATTTCTTTGCCGATGACTCACAGTTATACGATTTCTCAGTACCATCAGAGGTGTCGCATCTGGCAGAGAAAATCAGTAGTACTGTTGCAAGGGTGAGCAATTGGATGGTTGAAAATAAGCTCAAGATTAACGAAGATAAGACAGAAATAATTAAGATTGGCACTCGGAACAACGCTCGAAAGTTGAAAGCACAGATTCTCTTTTTATTACGAACTGCCAGCTTCCTTATGTCCATGTAGTGCGGAATCTTGGAGTTTTCTTCGACTCAACACTATCTTTTGACCCACACATAAGTCAGCTCTGCAAGGGTCTTTATCTGCAGCTGCGTAGATTAGGCCAGATTCGACCATATTTAACAACGGAGTCAACAAAAACGCTAGCTGTGGCATTCATACTCTCCCGCCTTGACTACTGTAACGCCGTTCTAGCAGGTATACCTGATGACAAAATAGCCAAACTGCAACCTATACAGAACAACGCCGCACGAATAATACTTAGAAAAACAAGACAAGATTCTGCTACTACGCTCTTGGGCATGCTCCATTAGCTTCCCATGAAAGCGAGAATCGATTAAAAGGTCGCCACACTTTGTCATCAGTGTATATATAACAATGAGATTCCCCCTGTACCTTAGAGAACTGATTACTCCATATGTCCCCAAGAGAGCCCTGCGCTCAATGGACTCAACGCTTTTAGTGGTGCCACGTTTCTCCCTCAAAAGCTCTAGTCTGCGTGCTTTTTCAGTGCACGGACCAAAGGTTTGGAACTCACTCCCCATTGATCTCAGACAGACAACATGCTATACCACTTTTAAGAAGAACATTAAGACCTACTTGTTCAAAAATTTTTTAGATTAGTTTTTGATTTGTGTTGTCGTGTTTGTGTTTGTAATGTTATTACAGCGCCTCGAGCCTACATTTTGTTTGTTAACAGCGCTTTATAAATAAAGTTATTATTATTATTATTATTAACTCAGTTGTCAAATTTCATGCTAAGTTAAATAATTGGACAGATGATTTTTTTATTTAAAAAAAAATGGAAGAAATAAAATACTTAATTAGTTTTGTAAAATGTTTTGTAAAATGTTTTACATGTTTCGGATGTTCCTTCAAAGTTGAAGATAGTTTACTTCCTAGTCCAAACCTCCAGCAGGACGACGGGGGATGGGAGCGGGCAGGGTTTGAACCCTCGACAGTCGATAAATCCGAACGACAGTCCAGCGCGCAAACTGCACGACCAGGCAGCCATCCTTTTACACACAAGTACTTTGGATTATACCAATGTCATTTAAATTGGATGTACAGTTAAATTCATTTCTAGTTACAATATGTTGATTAGACATAGATAAGGTCTAGACATAATTATAATTATTTGAAAAGTGAAAAATAAGTTTCTCTGCATACAAGTACCATTCAAATGATTTTTTAAAATTTATTATTAACACATTCATGATTAAACAACCTTTTTTTTTTAAGTTATTGATATTCACAATCCAGTAGAGTTGTTTTGTTTGTTTCTGGTGTTAGGTCTGTAGTAAATGGATAGGCAGTGGTGTGGCAAGAGACCTGAATGACTTGCGGCGAGTACATCAGCTACTAGTTTCCTCCCTGGCTAAACTTGGCTCTGTCAGTGGTCGCCCCAAAGCCCCATTATACAACGAAAGTGCTTCAACTATGGAAAAGTTGGCAGTCATTAGAGCCTGGGCTGAGGTAATTAGAATGACTGTATTTACTTATCATGTCTGCTTGTTAAATTATACATATTTATGAATATAGTGACTTAATGTTCCTTTAATTGTAAAAATATTTTTTTGGTACTTTTAAGGTTTACATTGTGGCTGTAGATAGAGAAATTGAGTCACAACAAAAGAAAGACAATGAAGACAGAGGTGATGTAGATGAAGATGCTGAAGTTTATGAACACAGCGGTGAAAGTTTGTTGAGCCTTGTCCAGCCAGAATTAGAGAATTTGAGCCGACATTGGTTCAATGCACTCAAAGATCATGCATTACTCTCTTTACCTGCAGGTAAAGAGACATGTTTAGAATTGTTTTTATGCTTATTTATGTTTCAAGTTACTTATCACATAAAAAAATATTATTTAAAACAATTTATACATTAATATTAACATATTACAGCCTCATTTACAGTCAATTTTCCTGTCCAGCTTATAAAATAAGATACAGTTTATTTAAGTTTGAAGACATTTTGAAAGTTGCTGTAAAAATCCAGTTTAAGTCTATTGTGTATATAACACTATTGAACTCTAGCACAAATTTTCTTTCATCCCTTTAAGAATACTCCAGTCAGCTACCTTCTGAAGGTGGTGCATTTTATCATCCTGACACAGTGGAAACAGCTATTCACCATTACAAAAAGTCCTGGCCTTCCATTCTCCATGGTCTCTCACTGTGGCTGGACTCAGCTGGGTTTGAACAAGCCTCCAGGGAGTCGGCAGATGATAAACACACACTTTTGGCCACTCCAGCCCAACTGGCTAATGTGCCAGCCAACATGAGAGCCAGGACAATGAATCAGGATAGATTTTTTCTTATATTAGGTAATACTCCTATTAATGTTTTAATGCTACTTTCTATCTTAATTATCTATAACACTCACTCATTTATTATTTTGGTTAAAACAAAAAGTTAACTAATAGATTATAAAGATTCATGAGATCCAAACAAGTATATAGCATAAATTGAGACAAAAATGAAAACATTTGGTTAGTGTGATAGCTACTTAATATGTTCTTAAAATTAGATAATCCTATTAAAAACGTTTAACCAAACTGTCTTTAAGATTTTGAAGGGAAAATTTAATTTACTTTTACTGTATTCAAATGTTTGTCAATTTACTTTTACTGTATTGCTAAGATTCAATAAATTTAATTTAGTGTATTACTATGATTCAGTCAATTTACTTTAACTGTACTGCCATGATTCATTCATACATACATATTCCTGTAACTTTAGGTATCAGTATGGAAGCTTTGTGTAACTCAGCATCCAGACTGGAAGATGTCACAGTTCGACATTGTTTGAGGGGATTGAAAGCATTATTGAGCTCTGTTTGGCCACGTTCCCAACTAGGGAAAGATGCTACTCTTTGCAGAGAATTACTTAATGTTATGCACAGGTAGTGATTAAACTTAGGATTTTATTTTGTGTTATTCCATTAATTCATTAGCAAGTAACCTATTTTTTTTTATAGTTGATTCTTCATGTGTCCTACTTCTAATATTTTCTAGGGTAACTCTAACAAGAGAGGGGTTAGATATTCATGGATTTGCATTAGATGTTGTATATTTAGTTGTTACTGCTTCCAAAGAATTCCTTGAGACCAATAGAACCAAACTTAAAGGTAAGTTGTATTTAACATTAATAATAAGGTTTTTAACAGACATTCTTTTTTTTTCTTTTTTTTTATTAGAAGAATAACAACAAAAATAGCTCTTTCTTTCTGTATATTTTAATGTTCAATGATACACATTTAAGTTCAGGATAGTTTAATCATGAAAATCTCATACTTCCTATATTTGTTTGTATCTTGACAACAATATTGCACTAATTTATATATTTTATTGTTTACATTTCTAGCTTTTATATGCATATTTTATTGATAAACATTTCATAATATCCAAAATAATGTTCTGTGACTAATAATTACAAGCTGTTTTTGCATAACAATAATATTAAAGCTTATACTTTGACACATTGTTTCCTCCCAGAAGAAGATAAGGAAACTGCCAAAGAACAATCTACAGACAACCAAAGCATTTTTATGGGGGAAGGAGGGACAAATGGGGAATTTCCTGTGGAAACGTCTGTTGTCTTTGCCACACTGGAAGTTTGTTTGTGTGCCATTGTGCGCCATATTCCTGCACTGAACCCATCCTCCACTGTCACTGGATTCCAGCTGCCCACACATTTGACCAAGCTAGGTGCAGAGACCTTTGATCTCATTGCTAAAACCATGGCATTGATGGTGGATCTATTGGATCTTTGTTCCCCTACCGGTGAGTATACCCTGGTGCTCAATATTGAGCTTTAAATGTATGCTGTACATGACTTGTCCTCAAATTATGAATTTTGGATTGCTAGCATGGGATGTACTCTTGCTTACTTGATCCTCTACTACCTGTACCCTACAAGATAATTAGACAAAAGGACAAAATAATCTTCATTCTAGAGAGCTATCTGGAACTTTATAAGATGTATAATTTATCTTAGCTCTCTAGTCAGCTCAGGTTTGGCTACTTATGGGAGAAACTAAAAGAAGAGGAAGGAAAGTCTTCTTGATTATTGACGGATTGACTGTCTTCATTTAAAACTTGGAAAATACCTGAGCTGTTTTAGCCTTTCTTGTCACAACAGATAGCAACAAATTAACTAGAGTTAGCCTAACAGTTGGTTTTACATTTTGTTGGTCCCTTTTTTGACCTGACATATTGACCCTTAGCAGGATCTTCTCCTCTGCTTATATTTCTTGATTATTATAATTTTCTTTGTGTTTCAGGAGCTGTTACTATCTTGCCCACTATCCTACATCTTGTATGTGGTATTATGAAAGAGATGTGTGCTAGAGGTGCTGTTACACCTGCACCAGGAATTGTATCAATGGGGCTAAAGATTTTTAAAAGAGTCTGTGAATATGAACTTTTCCCAGTACAATACAGTGAAAAGATAACAGAGGAGCTGTCCAGTGTTAAGAAAGACTGGACTCGACTCATTCAAAGTGCCATAGCAACAATTGTGCAATATGCGGAAGAAGGTAAGTGATTTATATCAATTGTATAAGCACATGTTTACTATGTATAAGCAAACAATTTTACGTTACTTATTTTTTTTAAATGTGGTCATACTTAAACTTGAAAAAAAAGCAATTATCATTTAGAGCTCTTAAACATATTGTAGTGCTAGTTATTGCTTAATTGTGTAATATGTAAGAATTAATTTTAATTCAAAATGTAATTACATCTTTGGATAGGAACAGATAACACTGGAATAGATTTAGGAGTGCTGGTGTCTATTCTGTGTGTATTTACAACATCTTGCCCAAAGGAGATTACCTGGATACCAAACCTATTGTCCTCAACTATAAATGTCTATAAGAAAGCCTGGGAAACAGAAGATGTTCAGGTTTGGCTACTTTTTAAATACAGATATGGCTATTAGGAAATGTCTTTTAATACTATAGCACTATCTTCAAAATTGAAATTCTGCTGAAGCAAAGACATTGGATTCCTATTAATCAGATAAGGATTCAGTCATTTTCTTCATATTAACTGAAGTGTTTAGGTACTTGAGGGTTTTGTTGAATGTGCAGCTGGTCTGATTAACAGGTTGCTTGATTAACCAAAATCTGTTTATAGTAACATTTTTATTTTGTTAAAATTTGCAGGGTCTAATATAGTATATCATTGTAATAAAACCTTGGACATGCACAATACTTTTGCTGTTGAGGTTAATAAATGCTATGAATATCCAACAATTCATGTGTCTATGTATGCTTTATGTTGAAATGAGATTAAATAGTAAATAGTTGCTTTTTTTTTTCTTCTTTTTCTGAATGCTTAAATTATATGGGGACAGTTCTGTTAAAAATAAAATTTGTTATGATGGGCAGACAACATGGAAAATAGGATGGAACTTCCGCTGGTTTAATCTCTGAATTCATCAGAACCCATTGGAATATTAAACAATCCAGCTGAGTAAGGGACAGATGACAGTTGAAGGAACTTAATCCATCCTTCAATTCAAGCCAAACTAACTCTCTAATGCATTGCGTAATACTAAAAGCTTTATACCATTATGTTCATCTATGATAGATTATTTTAATTTGTTTCTGTTTTAAGATCCTTAAGATCTCTAACTGAATGGAAACTATTTTGTAATTGAAATGTCACTTTTTACATTCTAGTATCGCCTGAAATGTGTGGAATCATTTTTGATGCTTTTGAATCTGAAAAACAAGACTGAAGCTATCCCTTACATCCATTGTCTGGCTCCTAAAGTCATTGAACATTTAAACTCAGCCTCCACATCACTGTTATCCAAATCACAGCTAGAGCTTCAGTTGATTGGCAATGAATTAGACTGTATGGAGAGATTGGTAGCTCTGGCTGAGGACAGTAAACGTAAGCATTAGGATTGTGCATTCATATCTTTTTGTTTTCACATGGAAATTTGTTGCGAATGGATTTGACATTGTCACAGAAGGAAGGGGCTGAGAGGGACAGAAAAGGGAGGGGGATTGAACAATAAATATCCTAACACTGATATTTCACGGTCACACTCATCCATCAACAAAATTAGTCCAGTCTCCTAATTTTCTGCTCTTTTAAACAGGTCTTTTCTATAATTTCAAATGTAATATTTTTAGGATACTTTAAATATTTAATATATATTTAATATAATATGGTCTTATGAGAAACCTATTGCCAAATAAATTAATATAAAAACAAATATAATTGTTGAACCTTTGTCTTCCTGGTGTGGCTGATTAATTATGTTTTCTCAAAGCTATATAAAAATGTCAAATTTTTTGAAAAATCATTAAAGCTGTTTTCAATATAAAAGATTTTTATCTTTTAGTATATATCCTAGAATTGATCCTTTTAGAGTATAGAACAGATATGGATGGTATTAAAAAGGTGTTTAAAAAATAGAATAAATAAATTGTGAATACTTAAATAATGTTGCAACTATACCAAAGGGGGAGAAAGGATACCCAGTTTTATTGCATTCCTCATTCATATTTTTTCTGAAAATGTGTGCATAAATGGCAATAAGATTTTTATCTAATCTGTTTGTTTGAACTGGCTTTTGTTGATCTTAAAAGATGAACTGGACAAACAATGAAACATTGAAATATCTTCTAATTTGGGTCACTTGGGTGGCTGCCTGGTCATGCAGTATGCGCGCTGGACTGTCATGTGGATTTGTTGATAGTCTTGGGTTCATACCCTGCCCGCTGCCATCCCCCGTCATCCTGCGGGAGGTTTGTACTAGGAAGTTAATTATCTTCAACTCTGAAGGAACATCCGAAACATGAAAAACATTTTTTACAAGCAAACTCATTAAGCATAATCGATAAATTGTTGGAAGAGGGTGATTTTGTGAAAACAAAAATAAAATTCACTTGATGTTTTTTCATTATTTAGCATTTTTGTATTAATTCATTTTATGTGCATTTCATGTATTTATTTGTTTTCATTTTAAAAGGTTTGAGATTAAGATTTTTTTTTTTTCAAGGTGTTACTGTGATAGCCTTATTCATACCAGTGCTAGTATCAATGTTACTGGATGAGGGCACAGCATTAAAAGCCAATCAGGCTGTCCAGGCCTTGAGTGACAGGTGCTTGACTAGGCTGACTGAGGTGGGACGCATGTATCCTGAACATTTCAAGGCTGTGATGAACATGTCCGCCAACCTGAAACCTAGGCTGGAAGCAGCAGTCAGGCTGAAGCAGAAAACGCAGGTGCAGGACAAGGCCAGAGTGCTAGCCTCACAAGCTGTTCAGCAGCCAGCCAAACCTACCATAACCCTGACGATGGATTTCAGTAATTTCAAAACATGATCAAACATCAAGTATAGGGTTTTATATAGATTAGCTGGTATATCTACTGGCATCTGGCATTTACTGACATACACTGATTATAAATGTGCATCACACGCCAGACTTAAATTATGATTTTGATTAGACCCATTTTTTAATGACAATTTTTTTAACTGCCAAATTTTTCATCATCAACGTTTGAGATTAAATTTGTAAGTTTTAAGAACAAATGTGTGCTATAAAATGTAAAAATAACAAGTTGTTTTGTCTATTTGAGCTCATCATCTATGCATAGTCAATCAGTATCTCTGGTATATGAGCTCTCCATTAATGGTTTGTTTAGCTTCATCTAACTTCCAACCTTTAGTTAAGAGATTAGTTGACACTTAGATCTGTCTTTTGAATTTTTTTAATGTGCCCCTAACACAGTAGCATAGGGATATCTTTATGACATGCAAACCCAATATCATATTGCTGTTAATGATCTACTTGGACGAATTCACATCACTCATCACCCTAGTGAACAATTATTTATTTGTTTGTTTGTTGAATTATTGTACATGTTGTTCTTTTTAAAAACTATATTAGTCTTTATGCCTTTTTGCTTCTCCCACTGTCTACCTTTGAATGTTAAGTCCTATCCCCTCACACACTCTTGTGATGTAAATATGTAAGTATCCACCTTCAGAATACTGCCTGACCAAAAATACTTTGTAGATAAATGACCCAGTTGTGGTATGTGATGGTAATCCTACTAATAGCAAGTCTGTTGAGACCACATTTTTTTTTTATAAATGTATCATTTAATCTCTTCCTGAAATGTTCCTAGTACCACCTCTTGCCATGGTGCACTAGGGTGTAGGGTGGATCTTGCAAGATAAAAGCTTTAGAATATCTGTAAATGCTTCAAATACAGAATTTTAAAAATCCAATATTTTTTTTTTAACTGTGGTCCCAACTTGACAAAGACAAAAATGTTATTAGAAGACTTGATCTATTGCCTGTTCTGTAATGTGGTTTTGTTGCTCCTTAAGTCAATGCAATATATGTACAGTATAAGTATATAGTGTGTTGTGTGAACTTATTGTTTAATGTTGTTGAATTCATGCTACTCATGTTTTTATTGAGACCTGGCATTGTATTTTCAAATGTTTGTAAATGAAAATAAAGCAATGAAAGCAATTGTCACATAATGCCATAGTTATATAATAAACTGAGCTAGTAATAAACTAAGCTCTAAGCTTTTGATATTAATGAACTGAGCTTTCATTTGTAATGAAATGAGCTTTTGAACTGATGCAGTGAGTTTTTGACCATTGATAGATCCTGAACATGTCCGTCCCTATTGTACACCTGAAATTCTCTGACGGATCCTATATTAAAGACAGTTGATCTTATTAAAATGAACTACAGTCAAACATTGCTATGCTAAATTTCATGAGGTCGATATGCTTTATGCTAAGGCTTGTCTTCGAGGATTTGGGACAAGTGCAGTAGAAGTTCTTGAGGCTGACATTAGATGTAGGTCACAGCTGGGACGGCGTAGGCATGGGAAATACTGCATTCCTTATTAATCTTTGGACTCAAAGACAAGCCTTATTATTATTGATATAACCATAAATATTAATCACATATATATCAATAACAACTGAGTGAATTCTCCAACTACTACATATTTATAAGAAAAAATTGTTAATGATACTAAATTTTAATAAAAGTTTTATTTAAGCTAATATTTAACTATTATATTTTTGTAAGGATATTTGAATATCAGTATATAATTATAGAATATGTTTGACAAAATTATTCAGAAATGATTTTAGTATTTGTGAGTATTTGCTTTACATTTTCATTATTCATATTAAATAATTTTTATATATTATAAAAATTGAAATATCAACTATTTAATGAAATTAGGAATGGTTGTACATAAAATGGGACTTTGAAATTCACAAATAGTAAAAGAATGTTTAGTGTAAAATCAAGTTAGATTGACAAACTAGTTATAGCAGTAAATTGTTTGTCTCGGAAATGTTTGTCTTGTCTTGAACAGAATACAAAATGTTTATTTATCTACAAACTTCTTTGGTAAACTTTTTTTTTCATAAGAGAAAGTAAATAAAAATGTAATGAATTTGATACTATTTTTTTTTTCATAAGAGAAAGTAAATAAAAATGTAATGAATTTGATACTATTTTTTTAGTTTTGTCTTTTATTTTGCTATTCTTGTTGGTCAGGTTTATGTTTTTATAAGAATCATAATTTACTACCTGACAATGAATACTCTCTTAACTTTAAAAAAAAATCTCAACAGCATTTCATTCATTGTTGCTCATTTTGACATTATCATTAAAGGGACATTAAACTGAAGGCAACAAAAAACTAGGACTTAGTATGGCAGTGATTTACAATTAACTAGTCTATCAGCAATCTTTAAATTTCTTTTAATAGACTCTTGGCCTTGACATGGTAAAATAAATTAATTAATTAGGATCTGTACCACCACACCTAATACTTCGATAAGGCTTTGTCTTTGAATTAGAAATAATAAAACAAAGTGAATGCTACTGCCTTCTTTTTAAAACATCACTATAGTGATCAAAAGGTTAGCTTCAGTTGCTTGAAATTGCATCGAAACCTCTTGTGTGTTACATTGATTGCAATCTGGGGAAGTAACTGTGACAGGAAATTAACAAATTAATTATACCATTTCCCAAGTTTGTTAAGTTGAACTATATATCTTGTAGGTAATATCAACATCTTACATGTTAAACTGCTGATTTTTTCCACAAACTTGAATCCTGAGGCAAGGAAGCAGTTAAGTATTATGGGTGTTTGCAAATTAAAGCGTTTTAGAATAATGCTTGCTGGCACATAGTTCAAACTAGCTAAAAAAGAAAACATTTTCTAGCACAAACTGTTTTTTACAGAACATTAAGAGTTCCATGAGACCTCAATAGGAACTTTTATCTAATAAAAAATAAAAGCAAAAAAAACAAACAAACAACAACTAGTATGATTTTTCTGATTGATTTAATTTGTTACTCTCTTTTGAAACAAATATAAAAAGTTACAATCAGTCATTAAACCTTTAATATAGGCATATATATATATATATATGTTGTTTAAACAAATAGGAAATCTAACATAAGAAAAAGTGTAAATGCGAAGTGTTACATTAAAGTAAAAGTGTATGAAACACTGGTATAAAATCATTATTTTGATACAATCCTCAATACTGAGAAGAGACAAAAGTTTATCTGTTTTTGGTCATATATGCATGACTCACTGTCTACTAGAGTCTTCCAAAGAAAAGCTGAATGGACAATGTAAGAGAATGGACCGGCCTTTCTCTTGATATCCTTCAAAGAACAGCTGGTGACCGGGAAAAATGAAGAAATTTGGTTACGCGAACCGTCACAGCACCGCTACGACGAAAGTCAAGGGACAAATGATGATGAGATTAGACACACCACCATTGTGATCCTGGCGTAAATTAGCCCATTCCTTTTCTGTAGTAAAAACTTTAAGAGAATCCTGTTAAGACTTCAAAACCTTTATCTACCTAATTAAAATATAGATATATAATCTTTATATATATATAATTTTCCAAGTAACAATGCCCATCTAATATTAGGTATTAGATCTAGATCTTTTTTTTTTTTTTATTAATTCCGAAAGCAAGCAACAATCCTTAGATTCAGATTAAAATATCAAAATTAGATCATTATCGGTATTTAGAGTAGTTTGCAGGAAGTGGCACAAAGGCGTAACCCTATAGATTGAGATGGACTAACCATGAAAGTATAGTTCCATGATATAACTAGACTATAGATCTATCATCATCATGGAACTATGAACTAGAAGTAGATCTAGATCTATATTAGACCGTCTAGATATCTAGAGCTACAATCACTAGCTCTATCTTATCTATTCTAGTATTTCTAGCTCTGCTTTTCAAACAAAAGCATGTGGATAACATTTTGAAAATAACATTAAATAATTTTTTCAATAAATATGGCATGGTGGAAAACTACTGCTTTTATAGGGTTTTTAACTGTGGCAGCACTAAGGAGATACTTACGACTTACACGTAAATGTCCAAGCAAATCTAATATAAATGGAAAGACAGTTATAATCACAGGAGCTAGCAGTGGACTAGGCAAAGCTACAGCATTTGAATTAGCAAGGCGAAAAGCAAAACTTATTTTGGCATGTCGAAATTTATCATCAGCTCAAACTATTGTCAAGCAAATCCAGGTTAGAACAGGGAATAGTGAAGTTGTAGCAAAAGAGCTTGATTTGTCCTCAATGAGCTCAATTCATAAGTTTTGTAATCAGATTCTCCTTGAAGAACAGAAAATAGACATTTTAATAAATAATGCAGGTCTCTTCCAGTGCCCCCTAATGAAAACAGAAGATGGATTTGAAATGCAAATGGGAGTTAACCATTTTGGACACTTTCTTTTAACTTTGCGCCTTTTAGATAAAATTAAAGCTTCAGCACCTAGTAGAATTATAATAGTATCATCCTCACTTAGCAAAAAAGGACACATTAAGTTTGATGATATAAACTGTGAACAAAATTATAACAAAGTGAAAGCCTACAGTGACAGCAAGTTAGCCAACTTGATGTTTGCTAGAGAACTTAGTGAAAGATTGGAGGGGTCTGGAGTAGATGTAATCGCATTGCATCCTGGAATGGTTGCCACTAACCTTGGCCGTTACGTCATACCAAGCTTTATAAATCGAATTTTATCACCCTTATTTGTCTCACTGGGCCTGCGTGATGCAGATGAAGGCTGTCAGTCTATTGTGTACTGTGCTGTAGCAGAAGAACTACAAAAACAATCTGGTGTTTATATCGGAAAGGACTGTAAGCCAAGTCAATATCCTACCAATGCTTTAGATAAAAGAAACTCACAAAAACTCTGGGAATTAAGTGAGAAATTAACAAAAATTAAATATAATGAGTCTTAAAGAACTGGCATTAAGATTTTGTAAATAATTAAAAACATTTTTTAAAATTCAAATATTTGTGCTGTGTTTAGCCATCGAAAAACTGTCTGTAATTTATAAGATAAAATGAAGTTGGTCATGTAAATGTTATTAATTTTGCTTTATCAAAATCATCATTTTATCACATTATTATTTGTTATCATCTATATTTCTAATCTGGCTGCATCATTTGTTTTAAGTTTATAAGTATTAATGTAATATGTTCTCTAATAACATTTATTAAATTTTATATGCAGTGTTCTATATACATGTACTGGTATCATTTGTTTTCAAGGTTGTTTTAAAAAATCCAAGAGAGGCTAATTACTCTACAGTACCGGTACCAGTAATTGTAAATTAAATGGTATTTCAAACTACTATCCCCTGTATTTGTCAAGCAACTAGCATATTTTACACTGAGACCTACAAAACATATTCAAAATGCTAAATTTTACATTTTAATTACCGGCACATGTAACCTATTTAGTTTATATATAATTCTTAATTTTAAAATAGAGATTAATCTTAATAATATGCATTTGTAATAAAAATCAAGTAGGTATTTGTATGACATTTGTTTTTTGTGAACAAATAAAATAATTTCATTTATTTGCAAATTATAGCTTATAATTCTGTTTGTTTTAGTGCAGTAACATGTTTCTAAACTTTTTACTTGTGATGCTCTCCTAGATCAACAAATTTATATTTATTCTAACAATTTACCTAGCTAAGGGGTCTGGTGGAGAACTGTAAACTCCCAGAGCGTTTCCTGTATTCTGAGCTTCAGAAATTTATTTTGACATCTGTAACACACTATTTCTCTTAAAAGGAAAGTGCTGGTTCAATTTAATTATATTAGCAAGCAGTGGGATGAGCTCATATACTGAAGTAAGAGACATTTGAGGCAGCAGAGCAGGATTGTTTCTAATGGGCTTGATCTTCATAATAGCCTGCTCATGTTCAGCAAAATGTACAGTAGCAAGCCTTTGTTGTTCATGCTAAAAACATCAACAGAAAATATGTCACTGTGGAGAAATTTTACCATTCTGACATAAGAAAGTCTGTTAGACTCTAGAATCGCATTATATAGCAAAAGGTGTGTTTTAATGTATATTTGTTATATAATTAGCCTTTTAATGTAGATTATTGTTATGGTCAACAACTACAAAGCTTATTTCACTTTACTGGTACTGTACATGAAATACCGGTACATTAGGCCTATGATTTAATAAGCTTAGACAAAATAATAGTTTGATCTAGAAATTGAAACATTAGATTGTTCAGATGTTTGGCTTAATACATGGAAAAAAAAAGAAAAATTATTTTTTAAAGCGGTTTTTTTTTTAAAATGTATTTTTGTTGTTGTGTTTCGAACTGTATGTCTGCAGTGGGGTAGTTAGTCCTATGTGAGTGAGGGAGAGACGGAGGCAATGGAATGTCTCTCTATGGAACTGTTTTGAACAATGTTTTGGATGTCCCTTTCAAATTAAAGATAATTTCATCCTAGCACAAACCTCCCGCTGGATATAAACCTTGAACCATCGAGACTATCCGACTGTTGATTGATCTGCGGGCGAAAATCGAAGCTATAGCCTCCCAGCGCCCTTACGTCAAATTGGAACCTACCAGAAAAAAAGTGGGAACAGCAAGAACGATGAATCTTCAATAGAAAATTTCGCCAGAGACAGGTGAGTCAAGAAAAGATAGGAACCATCCTTGTTAGCATAAGTGGTCCGGCTAGATCTCCAGTAGGCGATATATTGATATATATATATAATTCTCTTCATGGCTCAAGAGTTTGGACGAGAAGAAGTAAAGGAAAGATCACTCTCTTATTTCTGCAGATAGTCATCCCACGAAAAAGGGGGGAGAACAAGTATTCACCGGTCACTATAATACTGATGGCTGGCTGGACTGTCGTTTGGATTTATCGATAGTCCCTGGTTCAAACCCTGCCCGCTCCCACCCCCCTTCGTCCTGCGGGAGGTTTGGACTAGGAATTAAACTCTGAAGGAACATTCCCGAAACATGTAAAACATTTTACAAACACTAAATAGCAGCACCGGACTTAACTTTTGTGACCAAGAAGTCATGGAAAGATAACAAGTAATCTACTATGTATATTTACAGGTCACTAAATAGCAGGGCCGGACGTAACAATTAGAGCCCTATGCGAAATGGATTTCGCGGGGCCAAGTTGGGGTCGGGAAGCGGATAATAAGTGAAATTTAAGAGTTTGTATTTGAAAATAAATTCGTCTATGCATTTTATTCATTCTTTACTAAGTACAGAATTACTTTACGAGCCTTGCGTGTATAAAGTCAGACAGTAAATCATAATCATTTAGTTTCCTACATAGATCACGCTCAATAGCAAGAATAAACAAATGTTTCAATCTATCTTTGAGAATTGTTGACCTCAAGTAATTCTTCATTAGTTTGAGGCGCGAGAAGCTTCTTTCACCAGATTACACAATTACGGCTAATGCATAATGCCGTTTCTATTTATCGCGCGTAGGATTGGCGTTTTCCATATTGAATGACACCCAAAATGACAATTTTTGTCTATATATTTCCCCTTCTTAGGTAGCCAAGCCAATCACGCTCAAGCGTACTTATAGCCTTTCGACCACGCTAAAAAGTTTAAAGTGCAGAAAAAATATTTCCAAGAGGTCATAGAAAGAGAGTAGCTCTCACTAAATCGTAGCAAAAATTATGTTAGAAAGGAATGTACCAAGCCAGAGATCAACTATGACAAGCCAAGAGTCGTGTAAGCTGAAGAAGATTACATGGGAAATTTCAGAAATGACTTAACTATACTTCGATCAAAAGAGTAGGCCTATAAATGTACAGTGGGCCTATATAAATAATGATTTCAAATATTTCTCTATAATATAATTCAAAGATTAAATCAGTTGAAAGTTCAACTGTTCAAGTTGACAGTTCAGGTGGAGGTCGATCAGTGGGAGCCACAGGCGGCAGGGAGCCCCGCATTGTTTTCCTCCAGTGCCGCTTTCTCTTTCTCCAGTTGACCAGGCTGTTGTTGCGACGATGACGTGGCCGTTTGACACACAAAGAGATATTGGCGAGCACTGTTTTCTTCAGCACAGCCGTTGATTGGACACGCTGTCTCAGCAGACCTTCCCGACAGACGCCTCTCAAGGGAGCTGCAGGTTCACATGCAGCCACGTTGCAAACAAAGTCCAATTCACCGCAGTCATCCTCAGACAACAGTTTCACGTCCAGAATACAGGTCTCTTCAGTTTCAAGTGGAAAATGTCTTCCTCTTGACGGCTCAGATTTAGAGTAGTCCGATTGACATTCGTCTATGCCAATGTCGATGATGATAGTAGAAGTACATATGCCCTGTTGGTGGTTTTCTTGGCATCTAAATTCTATGTGTGATGCGCCGCACGTACAATTCATGGTAAACTTCTGGATGCAGTTGCCGAGCTTCGAATTTCCTTCGTAGGCACCGGAAGATAGGCAGAGGTCTATAAAGTCCACAGCAACAGGCTCGAACGCAGACCCAACGTTGTCTTGATCTGTCCGGCTCATTGAGGTATTGGTAACAGGTACAACAGGAACAAACGCTTCAGGCACATAACAGACTTCAGTTTCTTCATTTGTCGCCTTCCGTTTGACTCGGTACATCCCGTTGAGATCATCACAGCAATCGCCATCACGTTTCTCGTCTTGAAAGTCACAACCACAAGACTTGCCCACAACACAGACACAGACGGCGCTCAAATCCCCAGCGTCTCCGTCACCACTGTTTGTGCAACCACAGTCTTGACCACGCAACTTCTTGACCAACGAGTCTACATGCAACTGCTCCTTTACCAACGAGTCTACTCCTTCTTTCAGCTGAGACACCATTTTATCTACCTTGTTCCCCATACTGTTCATTTGTTCACACATTGCATCAATACCTTCATTTATATTGCCAATAAGCTCATAAATCTCCGGTTCAATTTCAAATAGGTAGGTCTCCGGATCTTCGTCTTCATCAATTAGGGCTTGCCTGAGACGAGCTGTAAGCACCTCCTTGCTACCACCAAGCTTCAGGCGTCTGTAACGAAGTTCCTGTCTTAGCTCTTTAACTATATATAAAAGCTGGTCTAGTTGTTTCAAAGATGCCATTGTGCTAGAATCCTACCTCCTCTCGTTGAGTCGCCTATAACCCCACTTCTGAGACCAATTGTAATAACTTAAGTGAGGCAACTCAACGAGGACATTGACGTTTATTTACACGGAGACATGACAAACACAAAGGACATCTGCCTTGAGCACAGCATCTCGATCCATATTGGCTCTAGACTTGGGCGGAAATCGTTAGTCCTAATGTCAACATCCGACTTGTTTAGTCACAGATAGTGCGCACCTTCTTTCTGCACTATCTTGGATGGTGGTGCGCATGGCAAAGTCATAACAATATTTTGTCCTAATACCTCCCAAAGAAAAAAAAGAAGCTTGATGCATCTAATATCTAATTTTACACAATAAACAACATGATTATAATTGTGATATAAAATATTGTGTACACGTGTGTAAATGTCAGTTTTGTGTACTTTGTCTAATTGTAAGACATGACTCGCTATCGAAATTCATTCTTCGAGGTACGGTGTGTGTGTGTGTGGGGGGGGGGGGATCACGAAGAAAGGGCGGTTGTCCAAAGTAGAACTGACTGGATAACGATGGGTGGATTTGGTTACTCGAACGGTCACGGCACTCCTAGGACGAAAGTCAAGGCACCGATGATGATAAATGTTCCGATATTTAAAGCATTAATTATAATTAGTGGGCCTATCACCTGCTTGCTAAAAGATGAAATTACCTAGAATTCCACATAGGACCATGGCTACCTTATGTTATAAACAAGTAAAAAAAAAACTTAAAAGAAAAAAAAACACTTGCAAAAATGAGAAACTCCTCTATATTGTAAAGAGACGAAAGCTGACCTGGTCATATTGTAAGACTTTAATTGTAACGTGAAGACCTATAACTTTTAAGGTCCCGTTTGTGTTTACTGTGTAGGGTTAACCCTAACCTGTGGTTCGCGACCACCTTGGTGGTCGAATGACGATTAGCCAGGGGTTGGCTAAGACCATCGAAAATATGGATTGTTTTTGTCTATTCTTCTATTGCTGTGTGTGTGTGTGGGGGGGGGGTCGCGGCAAAGTGGGAGATTGTAAAAAGGGGTCGCCGGGCTTAAAAGGTTGAGAACCGCTGGCTTAGAGAAAGAGAATACTTTTTAAAAAATGAAATGTGCCTAAAATCAAATGAAAAAAAAATCCTTCAAGGTAGTGTGATGTTGCTTGTTCAGACTGTCTTGAGGTCAACTATAGATGACTGTTGATTTCAACCAATTACTCTGCAAGCGTTTGAGTTTTATTGTTCGGGTGTATTCAGTGTAGTTGATCAACAATCCAGACAAAACAAGACATCGGTTTTAACAAGTAAAGAGATGTAGTCAACGCTGAAGAACAATGTAACATGTATTTATTCTAAGAAAAGTCCACAGTAAAAGTCTCTGTCACTAAACACGTCATTACCCTAGAGGATTATATCGCTAACTGATTTTCCGGTCTCTAACCCAACATATATCCCAAACGTCACTAGTCCCGTTCAATATGCGTCTTCTATGGTGCGTCGCTAAATAACTAAACTATAAATAAGGTGTCTAACAGTAGGCCTACAGTGGAGGGAGCACGAAAAAAGGGTCGACCAAAGAAACGCTGGCTGGACAACGTTAAAGAATGGACCGGCCTCTCTCTAGATATTCTACTAAGGCTTAGACCTAAAGGTGGCGTCACGCGAGGGGTGTGGGGGTGAGGGTGACACCCAACAGGGGGTGACACCCAAGTTGCATAAAATGCGTTGTAGACCCCAGGAGGAAGAGTTTCTGAAGCTCATAAGTGCAGAAAAACGGTTAGGCGCCCGGGGCTTCGCCGCATAAAACTTTAAGTGAGCTTAAAGGCGCTCCACAAAACATCTTATCTGACCAGTTCAGTGGCAAACGTAACATTTTTTGGTTGCAAAATGTTGAAAAATATATAGACTTAAGCTCCCTCGCGTGACATTCGACGTATAGGGTAGCAAGCTCTCACCACAGAAATCAGTCTAAGGCGACTTTCAAAGCCATTTCTCAGCTGGTGCCCACCAAATTCAGGACTTCTAAAAGGTGCAAAGCCTTGTTAGACGTGTACGGCCTTGTTTTTTGTTTTTTAATTTCCTCTTTTCGGCTTTCATGTTAAGGGTGACATTGGTAAACGTGTTTCGTCTTGTCTAATGATATGTCTCACAAATCTCAATCGACGTTCAGTCACCACTTCCATCGATGGCGAATGGCTGTGCAGGAAAGGATTTCTCTATTGGTAACATTATATCAGTGTGCTATTCATGGGATACTTATCAGGCATCACTGCTTAGCCACGTTTAGCCTCTTTTCAATCTTCCACATCTCGAAGCGTAGGTGGCCGTTGGGAAAATGACTATCGAGAAGGTGGATTCTAATCTCCAATCTAATTTATTTGTTTGTTCAGAAAGGCCTTTTTTTTTTTTTTTTGAAAGACAGCTCCTGCTTTCCATTCCGACATGAAACGCTGCCTAAATAGATTAACTTTTCTATTTGTTAACGATCTGTATGACCAATTTCAACTGGGGAGGCGAGGGGGTATTGGGTGACCCGCATCTAATATGCACAGCTTTGTGTGGGTCTTTATCCGTCATCTCCTGTTTATTTTTTTTTTTCAAAGTAATGCTATATTTCTGCAAATTTCAACTCGGTTTGGTTTACCCAATGGGGATCCGAATGACATCGTCGATGTCTACAAGAATATGATCTCACCCATGTCAATATTGAAGAATTCCGTTATTCCCCCATTTATTGTCACACAACAGATTGATTTGCTGAAGAGATGTCGCTTTACTTGGACTTTATCCTTATTTTCTTGCTGTTTTACAGAGTGATTTAGATGGACGCTATGAAACTTTTTTTTTTTTTTTTTTTTTTTTTTTATAAATCTACAAAACTGATCAACATTCTTTTTTGGTATTCTAGACTTTGGTCGACGATGTTTTGCAGGACATAAACCTGTTCAACTCTTGATTTGCCCTTTCGGAAGCAGCTGAGAAACACTAGTATAATTTAAAACCTTTTTCCGTAAGTAGCTCTGAAATAATCTCTAAAAAACATTTGTTCAACTCAATGTGTCTAAGTTCAATAATGTTACAATTTTAATCTATGTAAAAAAAAAGGCATTTTAAATAAGAACCGTCAATCAACTTAGCTTACAGTTTTATTGATCAACATAAAGAAACAAAATAAACAATTTTTAAAATTCTCCTTGGGTGGAGGCAACACATAGAGCTTACTGCACCGGGTGACACCGACCCTAGTGACGCCACTGGACCTAAGGTTCTACATGTTTTATGGAAATGGAGAAGACTATGGACTAGAGTAGATCAAATGTTTTTTTTAAATACTTTTAATAAATATGATGAGAATGATGAAAGTATTTGAGTCTAGATAATTATTAAGTCATGTCGAACACGTCTTCATAATTAATTAATTATTTCTTTATTCTTCGAAACAAATTTTTAAAACTTTCAAAAATTCGATTTCAAATTCATGCCATGGAAACGTAGATTCTTTATAGCCTCCCCTATATTTTCGTAAACTTGTAAAAGAACAAAACAAAGATACGACCAGATCTACACTTGATTAGATCTAGAACAAGACTAGCTATAGACTAGATCTAGTCTTAGACTCTTTAATGTACGTTACACTATGTTTATTTACTTTTTTACACAAAGTCAAGAGATATAGACAATCACTGTCACCTAACTCAGACTAATTTACTAAATCATGGTAAATCTAAAAAACATTTTTTTTTCAAAGACAAAATTTTAATTAAATCAAGAAAAAGATTTAAAATAAAAAACAAACAGGTCTGAACATGTGAATCTCAGTGAGAGTCACTGAGTGTCTCAGTCTCAGTTGACTCAGTGACCACTTAATGTGATGATCAGATCTAAATCTAACCTGACTAATCACTAAATAGTGACTAATGATAAATGTAGACTAGGACCTAGCTGACCTAGGACTAGTGTGAGGTCTTGAGACTCGACTATCACTAGGTCACTAGACTCTCACTCTTGACTCTAGAGTTAGAGTTCTAGAGACTCAATAGTTGTCAATAGAGTTGAATAGAGACTATCTAAAACTGGTATTTGGTGACTGTAATTTGCTTTATTTTTATTTTTTGGCTGTTGCTTGAATTTTTATAAAAATAATTTAATATAATAGGCTTAAATTTTAAATATATAGGCAGTCTCTTCAAATCTTAAGATTAAGGTAATAAGGATGAGTGCAGTATTTTAAATTTTACATAATCATGCAAACCCAGTGGTGACCTGCATATATACGCAGATAAAGTCTTTGTACATGGGGGGTCTACTTAAGTTTTTTTTTATAGTCTATGCCTGTCTTTGGCAAGGGCCCTTCTTTGAGTCTCAAATTTAGGGCCCTTCTTTGAGTCTCAAATTTAGGGCCCTTCTTTGAGTCTCAAATTTAAATGTCCTGCGACTTTCATGAGAGCTCTCCAGCTGTCTCTTTCAGAGGCTATCTGCTGTTAGCTGCCAGTGAGAGCAAAAAGATGCCTGATTTGATCTATAGGGAACCTTAGTTGTAAAGCTGTTCTCCAAGTTTGCCAAAATAAAAATTGTCTTTTACCAATCGGTCAACCCCCATATGGTATAGATATCCCATCCAGCGCAACAAATAAAAACTAAATGTTATTTGTGGTAAACCAGATAGGCAGACTAAAAACTCAAAATATCTAGATGTTATAATAAATTCAGTTATCATGGAATCCCCATATTGATGAAATTAGTAAAAAAGATCAAGCAAAACATTAGGGTTTACAGGGTTCGTAGCGCTCCTAAAATCTCCTAAAAAATGAGAAGTCTCCTAAAATCCTAAAATTCTCCTAAAAATTGCCAGAATTCTCCTAAAATTTGGTCCACTCACCTAAAATTTTTACTCAATATTTTTTAAAAATATAATTTTGCTTATTTCTTGCTAAAAGTGGGGGGAGGGGAAACAACAGCGTAACTAGGCATTCTGATCGCATGACGTTATGGGCTGGCTGTGTTAATGAGCTGACCAGTGACACGTCTACACCGTCTTTCACCCAGTTGTGAAGCGCGATCTCGTGATTGAAGATGGCCTTGGCTCAAGCGAGCATTTCATCTGGCAATATTTTTTCTGAAGGTTGCGACTGAAGCGTGCTAGATCTACTCTGTAGTTACTATTGTCTATAATTAGTGCAATTACCAGCCTAATGTGTAGGCTGCACCCCCTCCGGCCCGCCCTCATCTAAAATCTCCTTGTTGTAACAGTAAGAGTGACTTTCCGTGGAAAGTCAGTAAATCTAGCTAGAAATAGCATCTAGATTTAGATCTAAGTTAGATCTAGTAATTAGATAATTAGATACTTATAGGAACTAAAAATGTACATTTCCACCAAAGAGAATACAGATTGTTTCTTATTTTTTAAAAATGGAATAGCAACCATTTGTAATGTTCTTTAATAAATCTTTAAAAAAAAAGGTTCTTTGAGGTTTTGGGATGACAGTCAAGTTGTTACTTGATTAAAAGATAACTTTCATTACATTTTCTGTGGACATACCACAGCTGATGACATTGTTTCTGTGCTGGGTGGGATGTTGGTAAAATATTTATTATTTCCAAAATGAAGTAACAATAATTGATTTGATAAATGCATAGTTTTGTGTCTGTTTTACAATTAATGACACAAATGGGCCGGACACACACACACACACGCATAATATATATATATATATATATATATATATATATATATATATATATATATATATATATATATATATATATATATATATATATATATATACACATCATACATTTCATCCTTAAAAAATCTCCTAAAATTTTGTCATGGAAATGTGCTACTAACCCTGGGATTATTGTCTCTTTATATTACTGTATGTTTTCTTAAAACATTGCAACTCTTAATGTATACACAATGTAGTATTTATGTTTGCTAAGTTTTAAACCTGGATAACAAAAGGGTTAGGAAACTGCTTATCTTATCTTGCCTATCTTATCTTGAAAAACATAGAAAGGAATTAATAGCTAAAAAGTTTTCATTACAATTAGCCTTAAAGGCTAGTACCTGTAAGTTCTCAATTACTATGGAGTTTGCCATTAACGATGAAAATGTTATTGTGCAATTCCTATCAACGCTTTATTTATAAGAGATATTGATTAATATTTCTATGTTACTGAGAAGTTTAGCCAGTTGTGATTTTTAAACAAATGGGCCAGACATTTTATATGACTTGTGAAAGGTCTAAGAATTTTGAAAGTACTTACATCACTAATATACAATATTAGGACAGATGGAGCTCTAAATATGATAGGGAAAAATAATAGATTGGTAAAGATTTTCAATCAAAACTACCTCAAGTTCAATGTTGTTTGCTTCATACATCAAGACATCCTCTGTTAAAACTGGCTGAAATATAGAACCAGTTCTTGATGAGCTTGTCAATACTCTTTACTTCTATGGGGTTACAGATGATTTCAAGAGTTCCTTTGTTTCATAAAATATGAATACTCTGATGTGTTTTACTTCAAGAAATTAACATGGCTTTGTGCAGGACACATCTTCAAGTCAGTTTGAGAATTATAAAATATTACTTAAATGTGAAAAACACCTGCAGAATCTGAAATATTTGAAATTTTGGAATGGCTCTCTGATTTTTCATTTTTCACATATCTTCCCTATTACATTAAAAAATTAAATGTTAAGATACAGAGGGGAAAAAAATGTATTGATGATATTTGAGGTCACCATTACAAGGCTTCAATCAACAACGTCTTCTCTAGAAAAATAATACTTGTCGCATTTCACAAGGTTAATTTCACTGAATGCTGTGAAGGAAAACAAGTGTAGGAATTTTGTATATAATTTGGTATAACTTATGGCAAAATGAAAAGAACATTCAGTGAAATTGAAAAATATTTAGATATTTTCAGTATGCTTTTAAATATGGTTTGTGAAGCAGTGAAACCAAACTTGTAGCTTGGATTAATTGAACTTAAATTGAATAATCATTTCAAACACTTATTTATAAATGTTTCAATTAGATATTCAAAGGCTAATGTTGAAATCTAGTTTTCCAAA
The DNA here is from genome assembly GCF_947242115.1 of Biomphalaria glabrata. Lineage (NCBI taxonomy): Eukaryota > Metazoa > Mollusca > Gastropoda > Planorbidae > Biomphalaria > Biomphalaria glabrata. The sequence goes on along the minus strand of NC_074713.1, from coordinate 17,159,941 downwards.
TGTAATATCTCATGCTCAGAGAATTTGCCTTATGTTTGGATCTTCATGTATTTGTGAGGTGTGTATTTTTTCAATAATGAAACTTTGAAAAGGCTGTTTCAGTGCGTAAGGATTGACAAATTAAAACCTCAGTTCACTCTTATGATTCAAACAGACTTTTAACAAATTATTACCGGGTATTAAAACATATATATAATAATTTAGTTATAATGCTATTAAATCTAATGCTAAACTTTTAACTTTTTTAAATTTAAAAATATGTCTCTCTCAAAATTTTTTGTCCCACTCCTCAAAAACTTTTCCCATCACTGCTCTAGCAGAACATGGTTATTTGTGGGGTACTCTTGCCAGCATAAGCCCATCATGGAGCGAAGATAACTTTGATGGAAGCTTTTGAGGAGCCCTAGATGCCTGCTCAAGAGCACCCAGATCTTAGGGCATACAAAAGTGTGGTGATGACCACCTTTGGCTAAGCTACCCTGCCTCATAGCGGCACCTGTGTGGAAATGCTCATAAGAGTATTAGACCATAATGGTAGCATAGCAAGACTCCCATTAGGGTGCTTAAAATAAAAGGTGTGTAGGTGTTCTTATTTGACAGGTCAGTTTGCAAAGAGAGTCCTTACAACCATTTCAACAATCTCACTCCATTCCTTAAGAGACTGTTTCACAAGAAGCTAGGCCCACATGATTAGTGTGGTTAAGAGAAGGAAGATGGTAGGGGTTAACTCTACCGGCATTTTTAAATGGTAATGACACCTGCTAGGTAGACACTGAGTTTTGTTGGTAATCACTATACTGTGACTCTACTCTCATTTGAAGGGGACCAAAAATACTGTTCACCTTAGCCATATTATTATCTATTTTTTTAACAGGAATATTAAAAAGTTTCTTTTTTTTTTTCAATTTTCTTCTTTTCATTTTTATGAAAAAAATTATTTTAGCACTAAACTGGCAAGGTTTGAAAAAAATAAATTAATCTCCTTATTTCAGAATGTTGAGTGTGTAAATTTCAACAGTTAGGTAGAGAGTGAATTGCTGCTTGTTGCATTTTGAATGGTGAAAAGTCATACTAGAAAAAGGTTAATTTTTGTTTAGTTTTTATAATTCTATGTCCTTATTGATTTACTAAACAGCTATAATTACCTCAACATTATTTAATTTATAGATTTCTTGTTGAACAAAATGTCTTTTCAAATTATGTGCCACTTTTAGAAATTATTGTGAGAAAAAGAAAAGCATGAATGTAGTCTGAGTTGGCTAATAAAAATGGGATAATTGAAACAATATCTATAGTTTATGTTCATGAAATAGTACACATAGCTTAAAAAAAATGTAAATAGAGTAGAATTAGAATTAGCAAATTTGTAGTAATTTTATAAAAGATTTGAATTTGGAATTTTTTTTCCTTTCAGTATTTTTCAGATTTAAACAAAATGGTCCATAAAAAGTCAGAGTACCAAAACCAATTCAAAGCTTGCATTATCAAGAAAAATCAAAACACTTATTTAGAGAACCTGAATTTTCGACATGTACGTAGAGATAGAGAATACATGCACACACCTCTTCTTTGGGGTGATACTACAGAAGAAGACACAACTTCATCAGACAGTAATGAGGATTGTCTTTCTAAGTCAAATGAGCAGCATAAGACATTGAAAGAGCCTGCCGAAAAGTTCCATTCAATGGCAGAAATACTTGCAGATTCAAAGTTGAAGCTAGATGAGTTTAAGAAGTCAAAACATATTGAGCCTGCTCATGCTGACATGTTAGAGATTGGAAAGGTTGCTCTGGAACACAGTACAACAAATTCCAAAGTTAAAGATTCTGCTGATAAAAAATGTATAAACCTTGAGACTTTGTGTTTGGATAAAGATTCCAGCAACAATGCCACCAGCCAAGAAATCAAAGATGATGAGGAAGACGAATCAAAACAAGTTAGCTCAGTGCAGGAAAAACAAAAGAAAGTTGAAGATATGCGTAATTCAAAGTTTAACCTCCGGCGCAAGCCATACCATAATTCTAAAAGCAAAGCTTCCACTACATCATTAAACAGTAAACATTATCCACATGTTGTGAATGGCAAGTCCAGGCCTGTGAACAAAGGTAAGAAACGGACAAAAAATATTTTCTTTGGCTATTGCTATTGCTTTTTTCAATTCATAAAGGTCAAAATGTTTTTAAAATTCTCAAAACATCTAATAATTTTATTTATTTGGTAGAAAGACTGGTCAAGCACAAAAGTAATGCAGTTCTACAAAGAGAAACCAAAGTTCCACCACTTGTACTTTGTGATGATGAGAAAGAAAGAAAAGAGACATGTGAACCCATAAGTTGCCATGGTTCTGTACCGAGGCTGATGTCCAACTCAAAGCCGCCTTTCATTTCTTTTGGAATAGGTGATGTGGAGGACAGCATTACTTTGCACCGAACACACAATGTCAGAGCTTTAGCTGATGTAAGTCTTTGAAAAACTTGTTTGTTTTTTTTTAATTTATATGAACTCATTCTGTCTATCTGAGTGGAATAATGAACACGTTATTTCTCCCACTTCCCAATCTTGGATCAAGTTGAAACTTTGCACAATTATACATTGGCAATAACAACACATAATCAATAAAATTAACCTATTAGTTAATCAATTTTAGTCATAAGTATTTAATTTTGTTGTATATAGAAAATGTACTTAGCTCAAGGATTAGGTAGTTTGCTAAAATTTAAAATAACTATAGATAACTAGTACTTGAAAAGCACAGTTGCTAGCACATTGGCCTTCCATCAATGAGACTCGAGACCTTGAGTTCAAATTTAAACTTGAGCAATCTTTTTTTTTTCTTATTTCTTTTCCCAGATCCCCATTCCCCCCACCAACTGGTCCACAAAAGTGATTGGAGCATACCACACTGAGCATGCAATAAACATAAAAGATGCGCTAAACAAAAAAATTTAATGAAAATATTTCCAATCACATAAATTTATTTTTGTTAGTCTAGATGTATAAAAAATATATTACATGACTGATTCAAAATAATTGATGCAATTTCACTCAGTATAGGCTTTGTTGTGTTTTTTTTTTGTGTGTAAATTACTTGTTTATAAGATAAGATATTTTTTTATGTTAAATTTGAAATATTTTTGTTTTAAATGGGATAGAGAGTTCTTAGTTCATCCAATTTCTTTAATGTATTTGAAAATGCATCACATGCAAGGGGAAGCAAGAAAGTCATTATAGTTACATCCTTTTTATTTTCAGGTTTATCCCACAGCATTAAAAGCTAAAGTGAGACGCAATCGTGATGTGAAAAAGCATGTTGAAAAGGGGGCAGTAACTCACAGTGCAGAAGCACTCTTGGACAAACTTACTGGTACAGGACTTAAAGACAGCAGTGTTTGGGAGTCTGAGTACTCTAAACAGTTTCATGGTTATGAGCCTAAAGATTATGAAAGAGCTTTGTCTGCTCGAAGTGTGATACCCAGAACAACCCCCAGACCTATTCCTGGTGTACATCGACATGGTTGTATGGTGATCCATGTAGACTGAAACAAATTGTACATACATTGAAATTTAAGGGGACTAAAACAGATTAAAATAAATAGCCTTACTTAGATGAATGTTTATGGGGAGAATTAGAGCTTTGCAATCTTTATATGTATATTAAAATATGACATCTATGAAATATGATTTTAAAAACATTGAATAATAGATTTAGGCCGACATCAAAAACATTTATTGTGTGTAGACTGTACCAGTGA